>NC_092088.1:84588418-84593418 GCF_045679555.1 Salvelinus alpinus | reverse complement strand
GATGGAGTAAATATTCAGGAAATATGAGGGCTTTTTAAAATAATGTTGTTTATCCCTGTTCTTAGTTGTTGTAATCTTTTATTCTAACGAGAACCAGACAGACCCAACCTGGATTGTGAAGAGGAAACAAACAAAAGGTTCAGTGTTAATGTTGCTGAATCCAAGTATCCAAGTCAGACCTGGATTCAAATACTATTTGAAATCATTTCAAATACTTCAGCTCGCCTTGATTGAGTGTGTGTCTTGCAATGGAACCAATACAAAAGTTCCCAAAGTCCAAACCCGGCCCACCCTTTTACTCCAGGCAGGCAAGATTTCAAATAGCATTTGAACCCAGGTCTGAAAGTCTGAATGTGAGCATCCTAAGTATTAAGATCTTAATAATGATGCCTGGCAGGTGAAGTAGGACAGTGGGAGAGTAAGTGTTCTAAGACTTTTGACCAGTAGTGTATGATAGTGTTATAGAAAGAGAAGCCAGGTAGAGTGGGTATCTCTGAGTGTTATAGACAGAGCAGCCAGGTAGAGTGGGTATCTCTGAGTGTTATAGACAGAGCAGCCAGGTAGAGTGGGTATCTCTGAGTGTTATAGACAGAGCAGCCAGGTAGAGTGGGTATCTCTGAGTGTTATAGACAGAGCAGCCAGGTAGAGTGGGTATCTCTGAGTGTTATAGACAGAGCAGCCAGGTAGAGTGGGTATCTCTGAGTGTTATAGACAGAGCAGCCAGGTAGAGTGGGTATCTCTGAGTGTTATAGAAAGAGAAGCCAGGTAGAGTGGGTATCTCTGAGTGTTATAGACAGAGCAGCCAGGTAGAGTGGGTATCTCTGAGTGTTATAGAAAGAGAAGCCAGGTAGAGTGGGTATCTCTGAGTGTTATAGACAGAGCAGCCAGGTAGAGTGGGTATCTCTGAGTGTTATAGACAGAGCAGCCAGGTAGAGTGGGTATCTCTGAGTGATATAGACAGAGCAGCCAGGTAGAGTGGGTATCTCTGAGTGATATAGACAGCGCAGCCAGGTAGAGTGGGTATCTCTGTAAGTCTGTTATAGACAGAGCAGCCAGGTAGAGTGGGTATCTCTGAGTGATATACACAGAGCAGCCAGGTAGAGTGGGTATCTCTGAGTGTTATAGACAGAGCAGCCAGGTAGAGTGGGTATCTCTGAGTGTTATAGACAGAGCAGCCAGGTAGAGTGGGTATCTCTGAGTGTTATAGACAGAGCAGCCAGGTAGAGTGGGTATCTCTGAGTGTTATAGACAGAGCAGCCAGGTAGAGTGGGTATCTCTGAGTGTTATAGACAGAGCAGCCAGGTAGAGTGGGTATCTCTGAGTGTTATAGACAGAGCAGCCAGGTAGAGTGGGTATCTCTGAGTGTTATAGACAGAGCAGCCAGGTAGAGTGGGTATCTCTGAGTGTTATAGACAGAGCAGCCAGGTAGAGTGGGTATCTCTGAGTGTTATAGACAGAGCAGCCAGGTAGAGTGGGTATCTCTGTGAGTCTGTTATAGACAGAGCAGCCAGGTAGAGTGGGTATCTCTGAGTGTTATAGACAGAGCAGCCAGGTAGAGTGGGTATCTCTGAGTGTTATAGACAGAGCAGCCAGGTAGTGGGTATCTCTGAGTGTTATAGACAGAGCAGCCAGGTAGAGTGGGTATCTGTGAGTGATATAGACAGAGCAGCCAGGTAGAGGGGGTATCTCTGTAAGTCTGTGATAGACAGAGCAGCCAGGTAGAGTGGGTATCTCTGTGAGTCTGTTATAGACAGAGCAGCCAGGTAGAGTGGGTATCTCTGTAAGTCTGTTATAGACAGAGCAGCCAGGTAGAGTGGGTATCTCTGTGAGTCTGTTATAGACAGAGCAGCCAGGTAGAGTGGGTAACTCTGAGTGATATAGACAGAGCAGCCAGGTAGAGTGGGTATCTCTGAGTGTTATAGACAGAGCAGCCAGGTAGAGTGGGTATCTCTGAGTGATATAGACAGAGCATCCAGGTAGAGTGGGTATCTCTGAGTGATATAGACAGAGCAGCCAGGTAGAGTGGGTATCTCTGAGTGTTATAGACAGAGCAGCCAGGTAGAGTGGGTATCTCTGAGTGTTATAGACAGAGCAGCCAGGTAGAGTGGGTATCTCTGAGTGTTATAGACAGAGCAGCCAGGTAGAGTGGGTATCTCTGTAAGTCTGTTATAGACAGAGCAGCCAGGTAGAGTGGGTATCTCTGAGTGATATAGACAGAGCAGCCAGGTAGAGTGGATATCTCTGTAAGTCTGTTATAGACAGAGCAGCCAGGTAGAGTGGGTATCTCTGAGTGTTATAGACAGAGCAGCCAGGTAGAGTGGGTATCTCTGTAAGTCTGTTATAGACAGAGCAGCCAGGTAGAGTGGGTATCTCTGAGTGTTATAGACAGAGCAGCCAGGTAGAGTGGGTATCTCTGTAAGTCTGTTATAGACAGAGCAGCCAGGTAGAGTGGGTATCTCTGTGAGTCTGTTATAGACAGAGCAGCCAGGTCGAGTGGGTACCTCTGAGTGTTATAGACAGAGCAGCCAGGTAGAGTGGGTATCTCTGTGAGTCTGTTATAGACAGAGCAGCCAGGTAGAGTGGGTATCTCTGAGTGTTATAGACAGAGCAGCCAGGTAGAGTGGGTATCTCCTGAGTGATATAGACAGAGCAGCCAGGTAGAGTGGGTATCTCTGAGTGTTATAGACAGAGCAGCCAGGTAGAGTGGGTATCTCTGAGTGTTATAGACAGAGCAGCCAGGTAGAGTGGGTATCTCTGAGTGATATAGACAGAGCAGCCAGGTAGAGTGGGTATCTCTGAGTGTTATAGACAGAGCAGCCAGGTAGAGTGGGTATCTCTGAGTGTTATAGACAGAGCAGCCAGGTAGAGTGGGTATCTCTGAGTGGTATAGACAGAGCAGCCAGGTAGAGTGGGTATCTCTGAGTGATATAGACAGAGCAGCCAGGTAGAGTGGGTATCTCTGAGTGATATAGACAGAGCAGCCAGGTAGAGTGGGTATCTCTGTAAGTCTGTTATAGACAGAGCAGCCAGGTAGAGTGGGTATCTCTGAGTGATATACACAGAGCAGCCAGGTAGAGTGGGTATCTCTGTAAGTCTGTTATAGACAGAGCAGCTAGGTAGAGAGGGTATCTCTGAGTGTTATAGACAGAGCAGCCAGGTAGAGTGGGTATCTCTGAGTGATATAGACAGAGCAGCCAGGTAGAGTGGGTATCTCTGAGTGTTATAGACAGAGCAGCCAGGTAGAGTGGGTATCTCTGAGTGATATAGACAGAGCAGCCAGGTAGAGTGGGTATCTCTGAGTGTTATAGACAGAGCAGCCAGGTAGAGTGGGTATCTCTGAGTGTTATAGACAGAGCAGCCAGGTAGAGAGGGTATCTCTGAGTGTTATAGACAGAGCAGCCAGGTAGAGTGGGTATCTCCGTGAGTCTGTTATAGACAGAGCAGCCAGGTAGAGTGGGTATCTCTGTGAGTCTGTTATAGACAGAGCAGCCAGGTAGAGTGGGTATCTCTGAGTGTTATAGACAGAGCAGCCAGGTAGAGTGGGTATCTCTGAGTGTTATAGACAGAGCAGCCAGGTAGAGTGGGTATCTCTGAGTGTTATAGACAGAGCAGCCAGGTAGAGTGGGTATCTGTGAGTGATATAGACAGAGCAGCCAGGTAGAGGGGGTATCTCTGTAAGTCTGTGATAGACAGAGCAGCCAGGTAGAGTGGGTATCTCTGTGAGTCTGTTATAGACAGAGCAGCCAGGTAGAGTGGGTATCTCTGTAAGTCTGTTATAGACAGAGCAGCCAGGTAGAGTGGGTATCTCTGTGAGTCTGTTATAGACAGAGCAGCCAGGTAGAGTGGGTAACTCTGAGTGATATAGACAGAGCAGCCAGGTAGAGTGGGTATCTCTGAGTGTTATAGACAGAGCAGCCAGGTAGAGTGGGTATCTCTGAGTGATATAGACAGAGCATCCAGGTAGAGTGGGTATCTCTGAGTGATATAGACAGAGCAGCCAGGTAGAGTGGGTATCTCTGAGTGTTATAGACAGAGCAGCCAGGTAGAGTGGGTATCTCTGAGTGTTATAGACAGAGCAGCCAGGTAGAGTGGGTATCTCTGAGTGTTATAGACAGAGCAGCCAGGTAGAGTGGGTATCTCTGTAAGTCTGTTATAGACAGAGCAGCCAGGTAGAGTGGGTATCTCTGAGTGATATAGACAGAGCAGCCAGGTAGAGTGGATATCTCTGTAAGTCTGTTATAGACAGAGCAGCCAGGTAGAGTGGGTATCTCTGAGTGTTATAGACAGAGCAGCCAGGTAGAGTGGGTATCTCTGTAAGTCTGTTATAGACAGAGCAGCCAGGTAGAGTGGGTATCTCTGAGTGTTATAGACAGAGCAGCCAGGTAGAGTGGGTATCTCTGTAAGTCTGTTATAGACAGAGCAGCCAGGTAGAGTGGGTATCTCTGTGAGTCTGTTATAGACAGAGCAGCCAGGTAGAGTGGGTACCTCTGAGTGTTATAGACAGAGCAGCCAGGTAGAGTGGGTATCTCTGTGAGTCTGTTATAGACAGAGCAGCCAGGTAGAGTGGGTATCTCTGAGTGTTATAGACAGAGCAGCCAGGTAGAGTGGGTATCTCCTGAGTGTTATAGACAGAGCAGCCAGGTAGAGTGGGTATCTCTGAGTGTTATAGACAGAGCAGCCAGGTAGAGTGGGTATCTCTGAGTGTTATAGACAGAGCAGCCAGGTAGAGTGGGTATCTCTGAGTGATATAGACAGAGCAGCCAGGTAGAGTGGGTATCTCTGAGTGTTATAGACAGAGCAGCCAGGTAGAGTGGGTACCTCTGAGTGTTATAGACAGAGCAGCCAGGTAGAGTGGGTACCTCTGAGTGTTATAGACAGAGCAGCCAGGTAGAGTGGGTATCTCTGAGTGTTATAGACAGAGCAGCCAGGTAGAGTGGGTACCTCTGAGTGTTATAGACAGAGCAGCCAGGTAGAGTGGGTATCTCTGAGTGATATAGACA
>NC_092088.1:84403418-84583418 GCF_045679555.1 Salvelinus alpinus | reverse complement strand
GGTCTCTGTGCTTTTGGTTGGATAGTGTTCTAAGTTGTTTCCTTATAAGTTTACAATCTGCATCAAACCAGTTGTCATCTGTGATCTTTTTTGTTTTGTTTTTTATCAATTTCAATTGTGCTTCATTTGCCGTTTGCCTGAATATATAGTTGATGTTTTGTTCTGATAGATTGATGCCTTCTTTACTGTGAGTGAATGTGGTATCCAGAAAGTTATCTAATAGTGTTTGGATATTTTGGTTGCAGGTTGCTTTCTGGTATTCTTCTGTGCTGTTTTGGGCCCATCTGTGTGGTTGTTTCCATGTCTGTTCTTTTGAGGAACAACGTCATTTGGCTGTGATCAGACAGAGGTGTTAGTGGCTTGACAGTGAATGAGCTGAGAGAGAAAGGGTCAATGTCTGTGATCATATAGTCTACTGTACTGTGGCCAAGAGGTGAGCAGTAGGTGAATCTCCCCAAAGAGTCCCCCCGTAACCTACCATTGACAAAGTACAGATCTAGGCTTCTACAGAGCTGCAACAGATCCTTTCCATTTTTGTAGACGGTGCTGTCACTGTTGTTTCTATGGGAAGATGAAGACAGTAAGAAACAGTATGGCCTGTAATAAAGCTGTCCCCTCGTGTGCTCGTTAGATCAGGTAGTGTTCCTGTGTGCTTGTTAGATCAGGTAGTGTTCCTGTGTGCTCGTTAGATCAGGTAGTGTTCCTGTGTGCTCGTTAGATCAGGTAGTGTTCCTGTGTGCTTGTTAGATCAGGTAGTGTTCCTGTGCGCGCATTTGTGTCCCCACAGATGAGCACATTTCCCTGGGCCTGGAAATGGCACATCTCTTCCTCAAGGGTGGGGAAGATCTCCTCTGAGTAATATGGGGATTCTGAGGGGGGGATATATATATTGCGCAAAGGAACACATCTTTTTCTGTCAGCACAAGTTCTTTTTTCAGTTTTAACCAAATGTGATATTTACCAATTTTGAGGGGATCAATTAGATATTGTAGTTCGGATTTGTACCAAATGATCAGTCCTCCAGAGTCTCTGCCTCTATTGACAGAGCTGTGTTTCTGTGATGGCACAATTACCTCTCTGTAGCCTGTGGGACAGTGAGTGACAATGTCAGCCTTACACCATGTCTCTTGCAGAATGATGACTTCAACATCTTTAAGATTTTTGTTGAACTCCAGTGCTGAACTCTTCAGTCCAAAGGTTGATGAGTTTAGGCCCTGAATGTTCCACATGCTAACTGATAGTGATTTAATGTTGCAAAAAGAAAGAATAGCAGTCAGAAATACAGTAACTACTAACTAATACGTTGTTAAGAGTGAGATAAACAGGATAACAGCTAACATTCTTTCTGTTGTATATATAAATATTCCTATTCATTGAACAAGTAAATTCTAGTACAATGTGTGTGTGTGTGTGTGTGTGTGTGTGTGTGTGTGTGTGTGTGTGTGTGTGTGTGTGTGTGTGTGTGTGTGTGTGTGTGTGTGTGTGTGTGTGTGTGTGTGTGTGTGTGTGTGTGTGTGTGTGTGTGTGTGTGTGTGTGTGTGTGTGTGTGTGCATGTGCGTGTGCTTGTGCGCGTGCATGCGTCCGTGTGTGTTTAGTGCAGTTTAGTGCAGATGTATTGGAGGAGCTGTTTAATCTCACTTAATCCTACAGGGTTCTCCTGTCCTCTGACGACCTCTGCGTAGCTGCGCTGGTCCTGCTGTTGGGCCCTGTGGAGTGGAGGAGGGCCAGTTCTGGGCCGTGGGGCTTCCTCTCTGGTCTGGTAGGGGTGGTAGTCTGGTGCAGGGTAGTAGGCTGGGCCCGGTCCGGTCTGGCTAAGCCGATAGAAGTGGTGATGCTCTGGTGGTGGGTGGGGCCTGTGGGGTGCGCTGGGTCTGGTATGGCGTTGAAGGGCCCTGGGGCTCCTTAGTGGTGCAGTGGTCTGGTAGGGGTCTCTGGGTGGTCCTCTGTCCAGTGCGGCATGGGGTGTTTGTCTACCAAGTGCCACGTCCTTTAGAGACTTGGCAAACATCCCTACATCCCCTTCCTCAGGTGGGAGTGGTCGTGCAGATGCTCTGGGGTGATTGTTGGGTGGTGAGCAACGTGCACGTTCGGGAGTAGGCCACACCCTCTGGTGATGTCAGCCTTGACTTTCTGAATGGTACGGGGATGAAAGTCTTTGCGGGGCAGCAGAGTGGAGATGGTGATGTGGGAGTTGGGGAACTGCTCAGAGGCCCTCTCTGCTACTCTGTTGACCAGAGCTCCCTACTCTCTCCTGCTCCTCTCGCAGGTTGTTGGTGCCGCTGTGAATAATAATGTGGCCTGGTGTGCCAAAGTCAGGCTGGGACAGGATGTGGAGAGCATCCTGTGTTTTTGGGCACCATATTTTGCACACCTTGTGTTGGGGGAAGAGTTTATCTTCTAGGATTAATTTCCCATTTGAGTTAATGATGATGGCCACCTCAGTGGGTTTTACCAGATTAGTGCGTTTACGGTCTGGGGCTGGAGTACACAGGGCCTGTGTACATGGAGGGGTGTGTGGGGGTGTGTCAGGGTGGGCCAGAGAGCTTCTCTCTGTAGTAGGTGTCTCCATGTGAGGCTCCTTGTTGACTGGGGGTGTGGGTAAAGTGTTGTCGGTTTGGGGGGGGGGGGGGGGTAAAGGTGGGTCAGTGGGGGTGTTAGGGGTGGTGAGGGGCTGCAGCTTCTCTCTGGGAGTGTCTACAGTCTGTTCTCTGTGCTGTAGCACTCTCTTGATGACAGACAACTATTTTTCCATCTCCTCCTTTACCTGCACCAGCTCTCTCCTCATGGTGGCCTTTACCTCCTCCAGTGCTGTGGTAAGGCTCTCTCCTCACAGTGTCCTTTACCTCCTCCAGCGCTGTGGTAAGGCTCTCTCCTCACGGTGGCCTTTACCTCCTCCAGTGCTGTGGTAAGGCTCTCTCCTCACGGTGGCCTTTACCTCCTCAAGCGCTGTGGTAAGGCTCTCTCCTCATTGTGGTCTTTACCTCCTCCAGAGCTGTGGTAAGACTCTCTCCTCATGGTGGCCTTTACCTCCTCAAGCGCTGTGGTAAGACTCTCTCCTCATGGTGGCCTTTACCTTTTCCAGCGCTGTGGTAAGGCTCTCTCCTCATGTTGGCCTTTACCTTTTCCAGCGCTGTGGTAAGGCTCTCTCCTCATGTTGGCCTTTACCTTTTCCAGCGCTGTGGTAAGGCTCTCGCCTCATGGTACCTTTACCTCCTCAAGCGCTGTGGTAAGACTCTCTCCTCATGGTGGCCTTTACCTGCCAAAGCGCTGTGGTAAGGCTCTCTCCTCATGGTGGCCTTTACCTCCTCAAGCGCTGTGGTAAGACTCTCTCTTCATGGTGGCCTTTACCTCCTCCAGCGCTGTGGTAAGACTCTCTCCTCACGGTGGCCTTTACCTCCTCCAGCGCTGTGGTAAGACTCTCTCCTCACGGTGGCCTTTACCTCCTCCAGCGCTGTGGTAAGGCTCTCTTCTCATGGTGGCCTTTACCTCCTCCAGCGCTGTGGTAAGACTCTCTCCTCATGGTGGCCTTTACCTCCTCCAGCGCTGTGGTAAGGCTCTCTCCTCATGGTGGCCTTTACCTGCACCAGCTCTCTCCTCATTGTGGCCTTTACCTCCTCCAGCGCTGTGGTAAGACTCTCTCCTCACGGTGGCCTTTACCTCCTCCAGCACTGTGGTAAGGCTCTCTCCTCATGGTGGCCTTTACCTCCTCCAGCGCTGTGGTAAAACTCTCTCCTCATGGTGGCCTTTACCTCCTCCAGCGCTGTGGTAAGACTCTCTCCTCATGGTGACCTTTACCTCCTCCAGCGCTGTGGTAAGGCTCTCTCCTCATGGTGGCCTTTACCTCCTCCAGCGCTGTGGTAAGACTCTCTCCTCATGGTGGCCTTTACCTCCTCCAGCGCTGTGGTAAGGCTCTCTCCTCATGGTGGCCTTTACATCCTCCAGCGCTGTGGTAAAACTCTCTCCTCATGGTGGCCTTTACTTCCTCCAGCGCTGTGGTAAGACTCTCTCTCAGCTCCTGGACAGAGTTCTTCAGCTGGGTCCTGCACTGGTTGATCTGGTCCTGTAGAAGCTCTGTGTCTGTGCTGGAGGTGGTGTAGCTGGGGGGCTGCTCCTTCAGCTCAGTAACCCATACCTCTAACAGAGCCAGCCTGTCTCTCAGCAGGCTGATGGTAGTGTGGTCTTGGCTCTGGTGGTTGTAGGCAGGCAGGGGGAGGATAGTGCTGCTGTTGGGGTGCCTGAGGTGAGGGGAGAGGTCGGGGTGGCACCCTTTTCTTTGTTGCTTTCCGCTATCTTCGTTAGGGTGGGGAAGTCCTGCACAACAGAGCTGAGTGCAGCCTCACTGCCCTGGACCATGACAGTGCTGGTCTGATACATGTTTACCGTCAGAAACCTGTTTTCCTTATCGCTGTCCTCAAAAATGTGGATTTGCCTTCCCTTGCAGATGCCTTTTTTTGTGGTATAGCTGAAATGCCTGGTTCCAGCTGTATGCCAGGCAGTACTGTGGTCTGTGTAAAATAACAGGTTTGTAACAGTCCTGTTTTGTGAGCAGTCGGCAAACAAAGAGTCTGGGTTCTCTCTCAGAATTCTGTGTTTAAAATTGATTCTTCGCTTCTCCGATTTGATTTCTGCTGGGTATTCAAAAAAAAGGGGGGAAAGTCTCTCAGTGACCATGTTGCTATGGTTACCACCAGTAAACAGTTAGAGCTAGACGGTAAGCTAGCTGACAGATTTGAATTTGGTTAGCTAGCACGATTAAGATTGGTCTTTTAACTCACTCTCTGTTAATCTTTTCCTCCTGTGTAGATCTTCAGTTGTACAGTTTGATTACCTATAAATTTTTTGCTAATTTAATCGTGTCAATCTCGCTCTTAACAACCAAAACGTTAAGTCAGGAGCAAGTCAGGAGCCGTTCTTCTGCATCTCTCTCTCTCTCTCTCTCTCTCTCTCTCTCTCTCTCTCTCTCTCTCTCTCTCTCTCTCTCTCTCTCTCTCTCTCTCTCTCTCTCTCTCTCTCTCTCTCTCTCTCTCTCTCTCTCTCTCTCTCTCTCGCCCTCTCGCCCTCTCTACATAGCTCTCTCTCCTCTCCCTCTCTCTGTTTATCACTGGGAGTTCAATTATGTGTTGTTTTGATGGAGGGAGAGACGGAGAGAGAGAAACAGAAAGTGAGAGGCTCAGTAGAGAAATCCTTCCAACAATAAGGTTTGCCAGGCAGAGTTTGGCTCTGCTCTAGTGAGATCCAGACTACCCTGCCTAGTCTGAGGGAGGTCATCTATGCTACTGGCATGAGAACCAATGGCACCTGGTCTGAACAAATAGGGAGTTGCATTGGAACAGACAAAAGAACAGGTGCTAAGAGAAATGCAAGTGGCTAGGTCTCTAGAATGAGTCACTGGTTCTCAAACCACAAGAGACCCAGTGAGACCTGTTTAGTCAGAGTACATGTCACTTCAAAACCACATGATTTAACAATGATTCCAGCTCTTGATATTGTAGCACTGTAGACCCTATGTGCCACATTTGAATGGTAATTGCGGGGGCATTATTTGTGAAGGTTAGCTAGCTGCTGAAGACAGCATAGGAGCGACTGTAGACAAGGCCCGAGGCATTTCAATGACACACTATTGTTCCCCAGATCCCCAGAGAAGTGGTTATTCTCTAAGACACTACCATCTTCCATTATGGATCATTTGCAGTGCTATAAGCCGAACACGCTGTTCCTCTGAGCCAAGAGAAGCAGGATATGCAGTCTATGTCCCATGGAGCAATGGAGCAGTATTCAGTGTGTGTCTGAGTGTGTTCCTGCGTGTGTGTCTACAGCACTAGGCCAGGGCTGAGCATCTGCTATCGTCCAGGATCAGGTCAGGCGCCTTCTGCAAAGTTTTAAATCAATAAAACACAGGGAAGCCAAGGGTAGGGAGATAGAGCAAGAGAGAGAGAGAGAGAGAAATAGAGGGAGAGGAGGGAGCAAAACAAGACCGCAGATTGGCCACGTTGGCATAAAATAGAGAAAACCACACAGACACACACAGCTCTCTGATGACCAATCAGCTTTCTGCTTTCACTGTTGTTTAATTTTCCCATGAGGAGATCACAGGAGCTCATAATTGACATCTCTACTCTTGTCGTTCTCATTATGCTGCACTTGTTTCAGTTAAGGAGGAAGTGTTGGTGGCATTGTGTTTTATTTGATTGTGCATCTATTTTTAGCAATAAATTCTGTCCCTCTTTCCACCTTAAATTGCCATTTATATTGTTACCCGAACTTTGCCTGGACAGAGAGCAGGATACATTACCTGGGCAGAGAGGGATGGAAGTGAGGATAGCAGAGAGCAGGATACATTACCTGGGCCGAGAGGGATGGAAGCGAGGATAGCAGAGAGGGATGGAAGCCAGGATAGCAGAGAGGGATGGAAGCCAGGATAGCAGAGAGGGATGGAAGCCAGGATAGCAGAGAGGGATGGAAGCCAGGATAGCAGAGAGGGATGGAAGCCAGAATAGCAGAGAGGGATGGAAGCGAGGATAACAGAGAGGGATGGAAGCCAGGATAGCAGAGAGGGATGGAAGCGAAGATAGCAGAGAGGGATGGAAGCGAGGATAACAGAGAGGGATGGAAGCGAGGATAACAGAGAGGGATGGAAGCGAGGATAACAGAGAGGGATGGAAGCGAGGATAGCAGAGAGGGATGGAAGCGAGGATAACAGAGAGGGATGGAAGCGAAGATAGCAGAGAGGGATGGAAGCGAGGATAACAGAGAGGGATGGAAGCGAGGATAACAGAGAGGGATGGAAGCGAAGATAGCAGAGAGGGATGGAAGCGAGGATAACAGAGAGGGATGGAAGCGAAGATAGCAGAGAGGGATGGAAGCGAAGATAACAGAGAGGGATGGAAGCAAGGATAACAGAGAGGGATGGAAGCGAAGATAACAGAGAGGGATGGAAGCGAGGATAACAGAGAGGGATGGAAGCGAAGATAGCAGAGAGGGATGGAAGCCAGGATAGCAGAGAGGGATGGAAGCAAGGATAGCAGAGAGGGATGGAAGCGAGGATAACAGAGAGGGATGGAAGCCAGGATAACAAAGAGGGATGGAAGCGAGGATAGCAGAGAGGGATGGAAGCGAGGATAACAGAGAGGGATGGAAGCGAAGATAGCAGAGAGGGATGGAAGCGAGGATAACAGAGAGGGATGGAAGCGAAGATAGCAGAGAAGGATGGAAGCGAGGATAGCAGAGAGGGATGGAAGCGAAGATAACAGAGAGGGATGGAAGCGAGGATAGAAGAGAGGATAGCAGAGATGGATGGAAGCGAAGATAACAGAGAGGGATGGAAGCGAGGATAGCAGAGAGGATAGCAGAGAGGGATGGAAGCGAAGATAACAGAGAGGGATGGAAGCGAAGATAACAGAGAGGGATGGAAGTGAGGATAGCAGAGAGGGATGGAAGCGAAGATAACAGAGAGGGATGGAAGCGAGGATAGAAGAGAGGATAGCAGAGAGGGGTGGAAGCGAGGGATGGAAGTGAAGATACCAGAGAGGGATGGAAGCGAGGGATGGAAGCGAAGATACCAGAGAGGGATGGAAGCGAAGATAACAGAGAGGGATGGAAGCGAAGATAGCAGAGAGGGATGGAAGCGAGGATAACAGAGAGGGATGGAAGCGAAGATAGCAGAGAAGGATGGAAGCGAAGATAGCAGAGAGGGATGGAAGCTAGGATAACAGAGAGGGATGGAAGCGAGGATAGAAGAGAGGATAGCAGAGAGGGATGGAAGCGAAGATAGCAGAGAGGGATGGAAGCGGAGATAACAGAGAGGGATGGAAGCGAAGATAGCAGATAGGGATGGAAGCGAGGATAACAGAGAGGGATGGAAGCGAAGATAGCAGAGAGGGATGGAAGCGAAGATAACAGAGAGGGATGGAAGCGAAGATAGCAGAGAGGGATGGAAGCGAGGATAACAGAGAGGGATGGAAGCGAAGATAGCAGAGAGGGATGGAAGCGAGGATAACAGAGAGGGATGGAAGCGAGGATAACAGAGAGGGATGGAAGCGAGGATAACAGAGAGGGATGGAAGCGAGGATAACAGAGAGGGATGGAAGCGAGGATAACAGAGAGGGATGGAAGCGAAGATAGCAGAGAGGGATGGAAGCGAAGATAACAGAGAGGGATGGAAGTGAGGATAGCAGAGAGGGATGGAACCGAGGATAACAGAGAGGGATGGAAGCGAGGATAACAGAGAGGGATGGAAGCGAGGATAACAGAGAGGGATGGAAGCGAAGATAGCAGAGAGGGATGGAAGCGAGGATAACAGAGAGGGATGGAAGCGAGGATAACAGAGAGGGATGGAAGCGAGGATAACAGAGAGGGATGGAAGCGAGGATAACAGAGGGGGATGGAAGCGAGGATAACATAGAGGGATGGAAGCGAAGATAGCAGAGAGGGATGGAAGCGAAGATAACAGAGAGGGATGGAAGCCAGGATAACAAAGAGGGATGGAAGCGAGGATAGAAGAGAGGATAGCAGAGAGGGATGGAAGCGAAGATAGCAGAGAGGGATGGAAGCGGAGATAACAGAGAGGGATGGAAGCGAAGATAGCAGAGAGGGATGGAAGCGAGGATAACAGAGAGGGATGGAAGCGAAGATAGCAGAGAGGGATGGAAGCGAAGATAACAGAGAGGGATGGAAGTGAGGATAGCAGAGAGGGATGGAAGCGAGGATAACAGAGAGGGATGGAAGCCAGGATAACAAAGAGGGATGGAAGCGAGGATAGAAGAGAGGATAGCAGAGAGGGATGGAAGCGAAGATAGCAGAGAGGGATGGAAGCGGAGATAACAGAGAGGGATGGAAGCGAAGATAGCAGAGAGGGATGGAAGCGAGGATAACAGAGAGGGATGGAAGCGAAGATAGCAGAGAAGGATGGATGCGAAGATACAGAGAGGGATGGAAGCGAGGATAGCAGAGAGGGATGGAAGCGAAGATAACAGAGAGGGATAGAAGCGAGGATAACAGAGAGGGATGGAAGCGAAGATAGCAGAGAGGGATGGAA
This sequence comes from Salvelinus alpinus, assembly GCF_045679555.1. Classification (NCBI taxonomy): domain Eukaryota; kingdom Metazoa; phylum Chordata; class Actinopteri; order Salmoniformes; family Salmonidae; genus Salvelinus; species Salvelinus alpinus. Next base: position 84,574,383 of record NC_092088.1, on the reverse strand, counting down.
GCGAGGATAACAGAGAGGGATGGAAGCGAAGATAGCAGAGAGGGATGGAAGCGAAGATAACAGAGAGGGATGGAAGCGAGGATAGCAGAGAGGGATGGAAGCGAAGATAACAGAGAGGGATGGAAGCGAGGATAACAGAGAGGGATGGAAGCGAAGATAGCAGAGAGGGATGGAAGCCAGGATAGCAGAGAGGGATGGAAGCGAGGATAGCAGAGAGGGATGGAAGCGAGGATAGCAGAGAGGGATGGAAGCGAGGATACCAGAGAGGGATGGAAGCGAAGATAGCAGAGAAGGATGGAAGCGAGGATAGCAGAGAGGGATGGAAGCGAAGATAACAGAGAGGGATGGAAGCGAGGATAGAAGAGAGGATAGCAGAGAGGGATGGAAGCGAAGATAACAGAGAGGGATGGAAGCGAGGATAGCAGAGAGGATAGCAGAGAGGGATGGAAGCGAAGATAACAGAGAGGGATGGAAGCGAGGATAGCAGAGAGGGATGGAAGTGAAGATAACAGAGAGGGATGGAAGCGAGGATAGAAGAGAGGATAGCAGAGAGGGATGGAAGCGAGGGATGGAAGTGAAGATAGCAAAGAGGGATGGAAGCGAGGGATGGAAGCGAAGATACCAGAGAGGGATGGAAGCGAAGATAACAGAGAGGGATGGAAGCGAAGATAGCAGAGAGGGATGGAAGCGAGGATAACAGAGAGGGATGGAAGCGAAGATAGCAGAGAAGGATGGAAGCGAAGATAGCAGAGAGGGATGGAAGCCAGGATAACAGAGAGGGATGGAAGCGAGGATAGAAGAGAGGATAGCAGAGAGGGATGGAAGCGAAGATAGCAGAGAGGGATGGAAGCGGAGATAACAGAGAGGGATGGAAGCGAAGATAGCAGAGAGGGATGGAAGCGAGGATAACAGAGAGGGATGGAAGCGAAGATAGCAGAGAGGGATGGAAGCGAGGATAACAGAGAGGGATGGAAGCGAAGATAGCAGAGAGGGATGGAAGCGAAGATAACAGAGAGGGATGGAAGCGAAGATAGCAGAGAGGGATGGAAGCGAGGATAACAGAGAGGGATGGAAGCGAAGATAGCAGAGAGGGATGGAAGCGAGGATAACAGAGAGGGATGGAAGCGAGGATAACAGAGAGGGATGGAAGCGAGGATAACAGAGAGGGATGGAAGCGAGGATAACAGAGAGCATCAGATAAAAACCTTCTGTGCTTCCCAAATGGCACTCTATTCCCTATATAGTTAAATACTTTTAACCAGAGAGCAATGGGATTCCCTATGGGCCCTCGTCAAAAGTCATGCGCTAAGAAGAGAGTAGGCTGCCATTTGGGATGCAGGTCTTGAGATGTCTTCAACGTCCTACCTGCTGACTATCAGCCCGTTTCCAGAGAGACACTGGGTGCCATTAGAGAAACAATGTGGCAGAAAAGAAACACCACAGTCATCACAGTGAAGGTGTCACACACACATACACACACACACACACACACACACACACTCACACATACCAACACACACACACCAACACACACACACACACACACACAAACATACACACACACATACACACACACACACACACACACACACACACACACACACACACACACACACACACACACACACACACACACACACACACACACACACACACACACACACACACACACACACACACACATATACACACACAAAACACACTCACAGTACAGAGGTGTCTCTTCCACCTCTTTTCCTGTTACAGAGCCGGTGAGCGATAGCAGCGCTCAGCACTCAGCCAAGCCTCCCCAAAGGGACAGCCTTCTCTCTGTTCTGTATTGTGAATCTGGAACAGTAGAGAGGTGGAGGAAATAACCAAATTGTTGAGGGAAAGGATTCATACAATGTGTTAGCAAGGATATCTCTTAAAATATCAATCAAATCAAATTGTATTTGTCACATGCTTCGTAAACAGCAGGTGTAGACCAACAGTGAAATGCTTACTTACAGACCCTGCCCAACAATACTGAGAAAAAAAGATAAATAACAGAAAAATAATAATCCAAGGAATAAAAACACAATGAGTAATGATGGCTAAATACACGGGGTACCAGTACTGAGTTGATGTCCAGGGGTACGAGGTAATATCATGGATAAATACACGGGGTACCAGTACTGAGTTGATGTCCAGGGGTAAGAGTTAATAACATGGATAAATACACGGGGTACCAGTACTGAGTAGACGTGCAGGGGTACGAGTTAATAACATGGCTAAATACACGGGGTACCAGTACTGAGTAGATGTCCAGGGGTAAGAGTTAATAACATGGATAAATACACGGGGTACCAGTACTGAGTTGATGTCCAGGGGTACGAGTTAATAACATGGATAAATACACGGGGTACCAGTACTGAGTTGATGTCCAGGGGTACGAGTTAATAACATGGCTAAATACACGGGGTACCAGTACTGAGTTGATGTCCAGGGGTACGAGTTAATAACATGGATAAATACACGGGGTACCAGTACTGAGTTGATGTCCAGGGGTACGAGTTAATAACATGGCTATATACACGGGGTACCAGTACTGAGTTGATGTCCAGGGGTATGAGTTAATAACATGGCTAAATACACGGGGTACCAGTACTGAGTAGATGTGCAGGGGTACAAGGTAATAACATAGCTATATACACGGGGTACCAGTACTGAGTAGATGTGCAGGGGTAAGAGGTAATAACATAGCTATATACACGGGGTACCAGTACTGAGTAGATGTGCAGGGGTAAGAGGTAATAACATGGCTATATACACGGGGTACCAGTACTGAGTAGAGGTGCAGGGGTAAGAGGTAATAACATAGCTATATACACGGGGTACCAGTACTGAGTAGATATGCAGGGGTAAGAGGTAATAACATGGCTATATACACGGGTACCAGTACTGAGTAGAGGTGCAGGGGTAAGAGGTAATAACATAGCTATATACACGGGGTACCAGTACTGAGTAGATATGCAGGGGTAAGAGGTAATAACATGGCTATATACACGGGGTACCAGTACTGAGTAGAGGTGCAGGGGTAAGAGGTAATAACATAGCTATAGACACGGGGTACCAGTACTGAGTAGATATGCAGGGGTAAGAGGTAATAACATGGCTATATACACGGGGTACCAGTACTGAGTAGATATGCAGGGGTAAGAGGTAATAACATGGCTATATACACGGGTACCAGTACTGAGTAGAGGTGCAGGGGTAAGAGGTAATAACATAGCTATATACACGGGGTACCAGTACTGAGTAGATATGCAGGGGTAAGAGGTAATAACATGGCTATATACACGGGGTACCAGTACTGAGTAGAGGTGCAGGGGTAAGAGGTAATAACATGGCTATATACACGGGGTACCAGTACTGAGTAGATGTGCAGGGGTAAGAGGTAATAACATGGCTATATACACGGGGTACCAGTACTGAGTAGATGTGCAGGGGTAAGAGGTAATAACATGGCTATATACTTGGGGTACCAGTACTGAGTAGATGTGCAGGGGTACAAGGTAATAACATAGCTATATACACGGGGTACCATTACTGAGTAGATGTGCAGGGGTAAGAGGTAATAACATAGCTATATACACGGGGTACCAGTACTGAGTAGATGTGCAGGGGTACAAGGTAATAACATAGCTATATACACGGGGTACCAGTACTGAGTAGATATGCAGGGGTAAGAGGTAATAACATAGCTATATACACGGGGTACCAGTACTGAGTAGAGGTGCAGGGGTAAGAGGTAATAACATAGCTATATACACGGGGTACCAGTACTGAGTAGATGTGCAGGGGTAAGAGGTAATAACATGGCTATATACACGGGGTACCAGTACTGAGTTGATGTGCAGGGGTAAGAGGTAATAACATGGCTATATACACGGGGTACCAGTACTGAGTAGATGTGCAGGGGTAAGAGGTAATAACATGGCTATATACACGGGGTACCAGTACTGAGTAGATGTGCAGGGGTAAGAGGTAATAACATAGCTATATACACGGGGTACCAGTACTGAGTAGATGTGCAGGGGTAAGAGGTAATAACATGGCTATATACACGGGGTACCAGTACTGAGTAGATGTGCAGGGGTAAGAGGTAATAACATAGCTATATACACGGGGTACCAGTACTGAGTAGATGTGCAGGGGTACAAGGTAATAACTTGGCTATATCAAATCGAATCACATTTTGTTGGTCACATACACATATTTAGCATATGTTATTGCGGGTGTAACGAAATGCTTGTTTGCCTATCTCCAACAGTGCTGTAGTATCTAAAAACGATTCTCAACAATACACACAAATCCAAAAGTAAAATATATAAAATATTAGTTTATTATAATATTAGTCGGAGTGGCATTGACAAAAATACTGTAGAATAGAATACAGTACATGCATATGTGATGAGTAAAGCAGCATGTAAACATGATTTAAACATGAAACATTATTAAAGTGACAAGTTTTCCATCGTAACAGCTGCTCCGTTATAGAAAAGAGATGTATGCATGTTTGATATCCCTCCCTCTATGTTACATATCACTTGTTTGATAGCCATCTACCTTAATCGTGACTTAATCGGATTCTTGTGTGGCATTTCCACGTAGAGCCAAGATGGGCGCTTGTGGGCCAGTGGCAGTCGGCAGTGTTCACATGCGTGTGAGGTTGCAGATAACCTGGGCCAGAGCAGTTCTGGACTTGACTGCTGTCTGTGGTCCTCTAGGAAGCAGACCACACACAGACAATCAGACCATGTGACTGCCAGGCAGCCAGGCCAGTCCAATTAAGGAAAAGCAGGATCCATCTTCTTGGATGGAACAGGAGCGTGGCAGAGATAAAGGAATGACGACCGCTCCACCGGCTGAGTTAGGTCAGACTTCTAGGTTCAAATCCCTCTGAATGGCTCAAACAGTGTCAGGGGTCAAAGCCACTTCTAAGACCTGCATTCACACTGTGTGGCACAACAAGATTTGTCTGTCCACTTCACTGGGTAGTACTTACAGATGTAGGATCTTAATTTGATCACCCTGTTGCATGAGAACTTTCCTGGAAATGTAAAACTTGTGGAGTATTTTACGTTTGAAAAAGGCCTCTAAAGTTCGGTTTTCGCTTCTGTTGTCTGATCCGGTTCCAATCCCTGTTTAGAAACTACTAAATTCTCCATAATAATCCACCATAAGTATGTGGAATAGCTGAAAAAATGACAGAGAGATGGCATATCTAGCCTTGCCATTTTCAGTATAATCCAGTGACATTCTACCTTTCACAAGTACTGATGGAGTGAGCTACAACCAGCTACAACCAGCTACAACCAGCTACCACCAGTTACCACAACTTACCACACGTTACCACCAGTTACCACAAGATACCACCAGTTACCACCAGTTACCATCCGTTACCACCAGCTACCACCAGATACCACCAGTTACCACCAGCTACCACCAATTACCACTAGTTAACACCAGCTAACACCAGTTACCACCAGTTTACACCAGTTACCACCAGTTTACACCAGTTTACACCAGTTACCACCAGTTACCACTAGTTAACACCAGTTACCACCAGATACCACCAGTTACCACCAGCTACCACCATTTACCACTAGTCAACACCAGCTACCACCAGTTAGCACCAGTTAACACCAGTTACCACCAGTTACCACTAGTTAACACCAGCTACCACCAGTTACCACTAGTTAACACCACTTACCACCGCTTACCACCAGTTATCACCAGTTACCACCAGATACCACCAGATACCACCATATACCACTAGTTACCACAAGTTACCACCAGTTACCCCCAGTTATCACCAGTTACCACCAGCTACCACCACTTACCACTAGTTAACACCAGCTACCACCACTTACACCACCAGCTACCACCAGTTACCACCAATTACCAGCAGTTAACACCACTTACCACCACTTACCACCAGTTACCACCAGTTACCACCACTTACCACCACTTACCACCAGCTACCACCACTTACCACCAGTTACCACCAGTTACCACCACTTACCACCAGCTACAACCACTTACCACCATTTACCACCAGTTACCACCTGCTACCACCAGTTACCACTAGCCACCACCAGTTACCACTAGCTACCACCATTTACCACCAGTTACCAAAAGTTACCACCAGCTACCACCAGTTACCACTAGCTACCACCATTTACCACCAGTTTCCTTCAGTTACCACCAGTTACCACCAGTTACCACCAGCTATCACAAGTTACCACCAGTTACCACCAGCTACCACCAGTTACCACCAGCTACCAACAGCTACCACCAGTTACCAACAGCTACCACCACCAGCTACCAGCACTTACCACCACTTACCACCAGCTACCACCAGTTACTAGCAGTTACCACCAGCTACCACCAGTTACTAGCAGTTACCACCAGTTACCACCAGTTAACACCACTTACCACCACTTACCACCACTTACCACCAGTTACCACCAGTTACCACCACTTACCACCACTTACCACCAGCTACCACAACTTACCACCAGTTACCACCAGTTACCACCACTTACCACCAGCTACAACCACTTACCACCATTTACCACCAGTTACCACCAGCTACCACCAGTTACCACTAGCCACCACCAGTTACCACTAGCTACCACCATTTACCACCAGTTACCACAAGTTACCACCAGCTACCACCAGTTACCACTAGCTACCACCATTTACCACCAGTTTCCTTCAGTTACCACCAGTTACCACCAGTTACCACCAGCTATCACAAGTTACCACCAGTTACCACCAGCTACCACCAGTTACCACCAGCTACCAACAGCTACCACCAGTTACCAACAGCTACCACCACCAGCTACCAGCACTTACCACCACTTACCACCAGCTACCACCAGTTACTAGCAGTTACCACCAGCTACCACCAGTTACTAGCAGTTACCACCAGTTACCACCAGTTACCACCAGTTTCCACTAGCTACCACCAGTTACCACCAGTTACTAGAAGGTACCACCAGCTACCACTAGCTACCACCAATTACCACCAGTTACCACTAGCTACCACCAATTACCACCAGTTACCACTAGCTACCACCAGCTACCACCAGTTACCACCAGCTACCACCAGTTACCACCAGCTACCACCAGTTACCACCAGTTACCACCAATTACTAGCAGTTACCACCAGTTACCACCAGTTACCACCACCTACCACCACTTACCACCAGCTACCACCACTTACCACCAATTGCCACCAGCTACCACCAGTTACCACCAGTTACTAGCAGTGTCCACTAGTTACCACCAGTTACCACCAGTTACCACTAGCTACCACCAGTTACTAGCAGGTACCACCAGCTACCACTAGCTACCACAAGTTACCACCAGTTACCACAGCTACCACCAGTTACCACCAGCTACCACCAGCTACCACCAGCTACCACCAGTTACCACCAGTTACAACTAGCTACCACTAGCTACCACTAGTTACCACTAGTTACCACTATCTACCACTAGCTACCACCATTTACCACCAGTTAACACCACTTACCACCACTTACCACCAGTTAACACCACTTACCACCACTTACCACCACTTACCACCAGCTACCACAACTTACCACCACTTACCACCAGTTACCACAGCTACCACCAGTTACCACCAGTTACCACCAGTTACCACCAGTTACCACTAGCTACCACTAGCTACCACCAGTTACCACTAGTTACCACTATCTACCACTAGCTACCACCATTTACCACCAGTTACCACCAGTTACTAGCAGTTACCACCAGTTTCCACCAGTTACCACTAGCTACCACCAGTTACCACCAATTACCACCAGTTACCACCAGCTACCACCAGCTACCACCAGTTACCACCAATTACCATCAGTTACCACCAGTTACTAGCAGTTACCACCAGTTACCACCAATTACCACCAGTTACCACCAATTACCACCAGTTACCACCAATTACCACCAGTTACCACCAGCTACCACCAGTTACCACTAGCCACCACCAGTTACCACTAGCTACCACCAGTTACCACCAGTTACCACAAGTTACCACCAGCTACCACCAGTTACCACTAGCTACCACCATTTACCACCAGTTACCACCAGTTTCCTTCAGTTACCACCAGTTACCACCAGTTACCACCAGCTATCACAAGTTACCACCAGTTACCACCAGCTACCACCAGTTACCACCAGCTACCAACACCTACCACCAGTTACCACCAGTTAACACCACCAGCTACCAGCACTTACCACCACTTACCACCAGTTACCACCAGTTACTAGAAGGTACCACCAGCTACCACTAGCTACCACCAATTACCACCAGTTACCACTAGCTACCACCAGCTACCACCAGTTACCACCAGCTACCACCAGTTACCACCAGCTACCACCAGTTACCACCAGTTACCACCAATTACTAGCAGTTACCACCAGTTACCACCAGTTACCACCACCTACCACCACTTACCACCAGCTATCACCACTTACCACCAATTGCCACCAGCTACCACCAGTTACCACCAGTTACTAGCAGTTTCCACTAGTTACCACTAGCTACCACAAGTTACCACCAGTTACCACAGCTACCACCAGTTACAACTAGCTACCACTAGCTACCACTAGTTACCACTAGTTACCACTATCTACCACTAGCTACCACCAGTTAACACCACTTACCACCACTTACCACCACTTACCACCAGTTAACACCACTTACCACCACTTACCACCACTTACCACCAGCTACCACAACTTACCACCACTTACCACCAGTTACCACAGCTACCACCAGTTACCACCAGTTACCACCAGTTACCACCAGTTACCACTAGCTACCACTAGCTACCACCAGTTACCACTAGTTACCACTATCTACCACTAGCTACCACCATTTACCACCAGTTACCACCAGTTACTAGCAGTTACCACCAGTTTCCACCAGTTACCACTAGCTACCACCAGTTACCACCAATTACCACCAGTTACCACCAGCTACCACCAGCTACCACCAGTTACCACCAATTACCATCAGTTACCACCAGTTACTAGCAGTTACCACCAGTTACCACCAATTACCACCAGTTACCACCAATTACCACCAGTTACCACCAATTACCATCAGTTACCACCAGTTACTAGCAGTTTACACCAGCTACCACCAGTTACTAGCAGTTTACACCAGTTACCACCAGTTACCACTAGCTACGGCCAGTTAATACCAGTTACCACCAGCTACCACCAGTACTGTCATGCTGCTGAACACTTGTCATAGTCATTGTCACATACTGTATGTCATACCGTACCTGTCGAATAAAGATTGGATCCTCATTTGGGGAAACAGCGCCACTGTTAGCCCCAGAGCTGTTGCTATTATTTTATTTGGTTGATGAAACGGAGAAGAGGAGCGTCCAGCAGTGTGGTAAAAAATAATTGCAGTACATATTCTTCTCTTCATTTGGTCTACTGTGATGTCAGAGGAAAACAGCTAATAGTGTTTGTTGTTTGCAGTAACTTCTTTGTTGTATTATATCAAACGGACATAGCAGTTTAACCAAATAAGGATTTTAGCTTTAAGTAAAGTGTTACCTTGAACCTTCCTCGGTACATATTGTATGATTGCTTGTACAGTTGGCCAACAGTGTCTGGGACATGTTTTGCCTCTTCTTCAAGCAAAGTCTAGCTGAGATCAGATTAATGATGTGGATCTGTAAAGTACCTACACCGCACTAAACTACCATAGAAAATGGCTTCCTTCAGCACTTTAGCCTGCAGCACTAGATTAACGAGCCCCTACTTGCCCCAAGGCCTTACTTTCAGCACTTTAGAAAAAGAAGAGATTAATGGACTACTTCTTGGGTGCTCCAACATTACAGATGAATGGACTACTACCTGGCTGCTCCAACACTACAGATGAATGGACTACTACCTGGCTGCTCCAACACTACAGATTAATGGACTACTACCTGGCTGCTCCAACACTACAGAGTCATGGACTACTACCTGGCTGCTCCAACACTACAGATTAATGGACTACTACCTGGCTGCTCCAACACTACAGAGTCATGGACTACTACCTGGCTGCTCCAACACTACAGATTAATGGACTACTACCTGGCTGCTCCAACACTACAGATTAATGGACTACTACCTGGCTGCTCCAACACTACAGAGTCATGGACTACTACCTGGCTGCTCCAACACTACAGATTAATGGACTACTACCTGGCTGCTCCAACACTACAGATTAATGGACTACTACCTGGCTGCTCCAACTCTACAGATGAATGAGCTACTACCTGGCTGCTCCAACACTACAGATTAATGGACTACTACCTGGCTGCTCCAACACTACAGAGTCATGGACTACTACCTGGCTGCTGCAACACTACAGATTAATGGACTACTACCTGGCTGCTCCAACACTACAGATTAATGGACTACTACCTGGCTGCTCCAACACTACAGAGTAATGGACTACTACCTGGCTGCTCCAACACTACAGAGTAATGGACTACTACCTGGCTGCTCCAACACTACAGAGTAATGGACTACTACCTGGCTGCTTCAACACTACAGAGTAATGGTCTACTACCTGGCTGCTCCAACTCTACAGATGAATGAGCTACTACCTGGCTGCTCCAACACTACAGATGAATGGACTACTACCTGGCTGCTCCATTACTACAGATTAATGAGCTACTACCTGGCTGTGCCAAACACTACAGATGAATGAGCTAATACCTGGCTTCTCTAACGCTACAGATTAATGAGCTACTACCTGGCTGCTCCAACACTACAGATTAACGGACTACTATCTGGCTGCTCTAATACATGTGGTAAAGAGATCAATGGAATGCAGACAGTGGGGGAAATAACAAGGACGTCGACACTAGTGCACATGAAAATTATATTATATTGCAACCTGGATATTCATCAAATCCTTCATGATTTTTGTCTTCTAACAGAACCACAATGTTCTTACAAAAATCTGATTTGGGTATATTTGGCTGTTTTCTCAGAATCATTTTTTGATATTGTCCTTTTGAGGGTTAGAAGAATGTTCTGAATTGTATAAATTGGTAGCATAGCTAGCATATAGATATCGATGCTGGTAGTTGAAGACGTTTTTAAGTGTAATGCAGTTGATTTGTGAAGATGACATGAACATGTGTTGGGGTTGACAACCATACAAGCATTATACTGATATTTTTACCCCCAAATAGTATGAAATACACACATAAACAATAGCCTAAATGTAGGCAAATTTTGATTGGGGCAAAGAGGAGGTTCTGAATCTTTCCCCCATGGGGGGATGTGTGTTTGGTGTTGCCAATGCATTTCCATTGTTTTGGCCGAGTTCAATCGATAAATTTACCGCATCTATGCTTGTCTACTAGAGTGTGTGTGACTGGGGTACGACGCTGTTAGCAAGGTAGTGTTGTTAAATGTGGAGACAGTGTAATGTACCCTCCAATTATCAGGTTCAGGTATCTTTGGTAAGATATAAAATAATGGCATATTGCTTCCCAATAATATATTTGCACTGCCATCTTAATATATATATTTTTACAAGCATGGGACTGAGGTTAGGCTGATTCTGTCTTCATCCAAGTAATGACACTATCTTTTTTGTAAGTCCCTCATGTAGGCCGCATTAGGTTGCCACTGGTAACTGGTCTCTGAGAGAGAGAATCAGAGCGTGAGAGAGGCCACAAACCACACCATAAATGTATAATGTTAATGGATTCCGACCGGGTCAAGACCGTATCAAAATGTTGACCTGCACACTAATCCAACATGGAATACATTTGCCTAGTGGCTTCTGCATTCATTTGTGGTTTGTTTTACAGGCTTACCTCTGTCTCAGCTGTGACATACAGTGCCTAAAGAAAATATTCCTACCCTTGACTTATTCCACATGTTGTTGTGTTACAGTCTGAATTCAAAATATACTTAACTAAAATATAAACACAACATGCAACAATTTCAATGATTTTACTAACTTTCAATTGAAATAAATTCTTTAGGCCCTAATATATGGATTTCACATGACTGGGCAGGGGCGCAGCCATGGGTTGGCCTGGGAGGGCATAGGCCCTCGTACTTGGGAGGCAGTCCCAGCCAATCAGAATGAGTTTTTTTTCCCCACAGAAGAGCTTTATTACAGACATAAATAGTCTTCAGTTTCCTCGGCTGTCTGGGTGGATGGTCTCATGATCCCGCAGGTGAAGAAGACAGATATGGCGGTCCAAGGCTGGCGTGGTTACACAAAGTCTGCGGTTGTGATGCCGGTTGGACATTTTGCCAAATTCTCTAAAACAACGTTGATGGTGGCTTATGGTAGAGAAATTAACATTCACTTCTCTTGCAACAGATCTGCTGGACATTCTTGCACTAAGCATTCCAATTTCACGCTCCCTCAAAACTTGAGACATCTGTGGCGTTGTGTTGTGTGTCAAAACTGCACATTTTAGAGTGGCCTTTTTATGTCCCCAACGAAGGTCCATCTGTGTAATGATCATGTTGTTTATTCAGCTTCTTGATACGGCAGGTGGACGGATTATCTTGGCAAAGGAGAAATGCTCACTAACAGGGATGTAAACAAATTGGTGCAAAATGTATTTTGTAAAAGAATATATACAGTGGGGAGAACAAGTATTTGATACACTGCCGATTTTGCAGGTTTTCCTACTTACAAAGCATGTAGAGGTCTGTCATTTTTATCATAGGTACACTTCAACTATGAGAGACGGAATCTAAAACAAAAATCCAGAAAATCACATTGTATGATTTTTAAGTAATTAATTTGCATTTTATTGCATGACATAAGTATTTGATACATCAGAAAAGCAGAACTTAATATTTGGTACAGAAACCTTTGTTTGCAATTACAGAGATCATACGTTTCCTGTAGTTCTTGACTAGGTTTGCACACACTGCAGCAGGGATTTTGGCCCACTCCTCCCTACAGATCTTCTCCAGATCCTTCAGGTTTCGGGGCTGTCGCTGGGCAATACGGACTTTCAGCTCCCTCCAAAGATTTTCTATTGGGTTCAGGTCTGGAGACTGGCTAGGCCACTCCAGGACCTTGAGATGCTTCTTACGGAGCCACTCCTTAGTTGCCATGGCTGTGTGCTTCGTGTCGTTGTCATGCTGGAAGACCCAGCCACGACCCATCTTCAATGCTCTTACTGAGGGAAGGAGGTTGTTGGCCAAGATCTCGCGATACATGGCCCCATCCATCCTCCCCTCAATACGGTGCAGTCGTCCTGTCCCCTTTGCAGAAAAGCATCCCCAAAGAATGATGTTTCCACCTCCATGCTTCACGGTTGGGATGGTGTTCTTGGGGTTGTACTCATACTTCTTCTTCCTCGAAACACGGCGAGTGGAGTTAGACCAAAAAGCTCTATTTTTGTCTCATCAGACCACATGACCTTCTCCCATTCCTCCTCTGGATCATCCAGATGGTCATTGGCAAACTTCAGACAGGCCTGGACATGCACTGGCTTAAGCAGGGGGACCTTGCGTGCGCTGCAGGATTTTAATCCATGACGGCGTAGTGTTACTAATGGTTTTCTTTGAGACTGTGGTCCCAGCTCTCTTCAGGTCATTGACCAGGTCCTGCCGTGTAGTTCTGGGCTGATCCCTCACCTTCCTCATGATCATTGATGCCCCACGAGGTGAAATCTTGCATGGAGCCCCAGACCGAGGGTGATTGACCGTCATCTTGAACTTCTTCCATTTTCTAATAATTGCGCCAACAGTTGTTTCCTTCTCACCAAGCTGCTTGCCTATTGTCCTGTAGCCCATCCCAGCCTTGTGCAGGTCTACAATTTTATCCCTGATGTCCTTACACAGCTCTCTGGTCTTGGCCATTGTGGAGAGGTTGGAATCTGTTTGATTGAGTGTGTGGACAGGTGTCTTTTATACAGGTAACGAGTTCAAACAGGTGCAGTTAATACAGGTAATGAGTGGAGAACAGGAGGGCTTCTTAAAGAAAAACTAACAGGTCTGTGAGAGCCGGAATTCTTACTGGTTGGTAGGTGATCAAATACTTATGTCATGCAATAAAATGCAAATTAATTACTTAAAAATCATACAATGTGATTTTCTGGATTTTTGTTTTAGATTCCGTCTCTCATAGTTGAAGTGTACCTATGATAAAAATGACAGACCTCTACATGCTTTGTAAGTAGGAAAACCTGCAAAATCGGCAGTGTATCAAATACTTGTTCTCCCCACTGTATATATTTTTTTTTTACCCACGTTTCCTCCCCAATTTTGTGGTATCCAATTGGTAGTTACAGTCTTGTCTCATCACTGCAACTCCCGTACGGACTCAGGAGAGGCGAAGGTTGAGAGCCACGCGTCCTCCGAAACACAACCCAACCAAGCCGCACAGCTTCTTGACACAATGCCTACTGAACCTGGAAGCCGGCCACACTAATGTGTCGGAGGAAACACCGTGCACCTGGCAAACTTGTCAGTGTGCACTGCGCCTGGCCCGCCACAGGAGTCACTAGCGCGCGATGGGACAAGGACATCCCTGCCAGCCAAACCCTCCCCTTACCCAGATGACACTGGGCCAATTGTGCACTGCCCCATGGGTCTCCCGGTTGTGGCCGGCTGTGACAGAGCCTGGACTCGATCCCAGAATCTCTAGTGACACAGCTAGCACTGCGATGCAGTGCTTTAGACCACTGCACCACTCAGGAGGCCCATTTGTGCACAACATTTGAGATAAATTAGGTTTTTGTGCATATGGAACAATTCTGGGATCTTTTATTTCAGCTCATGAAACTCTCATGAAACACACAATACCCCATAATGACAAAGTGAACGCATGTTTTTAAAATGTTTTGTACATTTATTGAAAATGAAATACAAAAATATCGAATGCACATAATTATTCACACACCAATACATGTTAGAATCTCCTTTGGCAGTGATTACAGCTGTGAAGTTTTTTCAGTAAGTCTCTAAGAGCTTTGCACACCTGGATTGCACAACAATATTATTCTTAAAAAACTTCAAGCTCTGTCAAGTTGGTTCTTGATCATTGCTAGAAAGCCATTTTCAAGTCTTGCCATATATCTTCAAGCAGATTTAAGTCACAATTAGCCTACTCAGGAACATTCAATCTGGTCTTGGTAAGCAACTCTAGTGTATATTTGGCCTTGTTTTAGGTTATTGTCCTGCTTATTTTCCTGCTGTCAATTTGTCTGTCAGTGTCTGGTGGAAAGCATACCATTTTTGTCTCTAGGATTTTGCCTGTGCTTAGCACTATTCCTTGCCGATGACAAGCATACAGTGCTTTGCAAAAGTATTCACCCCTTGTCATTTTTCCTATCTTGTTGCATTACCACCTGTAATTGAAATTTATTTTTATTTGGATTTCATGTAATGGACGTGCACAAAATAGTCCAAATTGGTGAAGTGAAATTAACTAAAAAATCAAAAAAATTAAAAACGGAAAAGTGATGCGTGCATGTGAATTCACCCCCTTTGATATGAAGCCCCTGAATAAGATCTGGTGCAACCTATTACATTCCGAAGTCACATAATTAGTTAAATAAAGTCCACCTGTGTGCAATCTAAGTGTCACATGATCTCAGTATATATACACCTGTTTTGAAAGACCCCAGAGTCTGCCACAGCACTAAGCAAGGGGCACCACCAAGTAAGCGGCACAATGAATACCAAGGAGCTCTCCAAACAGGTCAGGGACAAAGTTGTGGAGAAGTACAGATCAGGGTTGGGTTATAAAGAAATCTGATACTTTGAACCACTGTACCCATAACATGATAAAACCACAACCATGCTTGAAAATATGAAGTGGTACTCAGTGACGTGTTGGATTTGCCAAATACATACAGTAGCACTTTTTCAGGACAAAGTAAATTTATTTGCTACATTTTTGCAGTTTTACTTTAGTGCCTTTTTGCAAACAGCATTTTATTCTGTACAAACCTCTTTTCACTCTGTCATTGAGGTTAGTTTTGCGGAGTAAGTACAATGTCAGTTTTCTCCTGTCACAGCCATTAAACTAACTGTTTTAAAGTCTCCATTGGCCTCACTGAAATCCCATGAGCGGTTTCCTTCCTCTCCGGCAACTGAGTTAGGAAGGATGCCTGTATCTTTGTAGTGACTGAGTGTTTATACACCATCCAAAGTGTCATTAACAACTTCACCATGCTCAAATGTGTCCTGGTCCAACTTCCCTGGTCTTTGTGGTTGAATCAGTGTTTGAAACTCACTGCTCGACTAAGGGATCTTACAGATAATTGTAGGTTTGGGGCTCAGAGATGAGGTAGTCATTCAAAAGTCATGTTAAACACTATTGCACACAGGGGGAGTCCATACAACTTAGTTTGTTATTTGTTATAGGGATACTTCACAATTTTGGCAATCAGGCCCTTCATTTACTTCCCCAGAGTTAGATGAACTTGTGGATACCATTTTTATGTCTCTGTGTCCAGCATGAAGGAAGTTAACGGTAGTTTCACAAGCTGATGCTAACTAGCATTAGTGAAATGGCTGGAAGTCTATGGGTATCTGCTAGCATGCTATAACATATCCATAGACTTCCAATGCTAGTTAAAGGGCCTCTGCCAAAATCCTAAAGTACATTTTTACTCCTGAATTTATTTAGGCTTGCCATAACAAAGGGATTGAATACTTTGACAAGACATTTCAGCTTTTCATGTTTGTATTTATTTGTAAACATTTCAAAACAAACAATTCCACTTTTACATTATGGGGTAGTGTGTAGGCCAGTGACACAAATCAAATGTAAGCCATTAACAAAGTGGAAAAAGTCAAGGGGTGTGAAATACTGTCTGAAGGGACTATGTATGTGAGACCGATTTAGATAAGATGGGTCAAAGATGTGTCATATGGTAGGGAAAGCTACTGTATACTCTATATTTTCAGAAGCATCACTGGCTGATCTCACTCCTTGAGATTGGAACTGAAATTCGTTATTTACTGAACATGACAGCATATTCTGGTTGTAAAGCCATGAAGTACAGTGTAGACGATCATCCTCATATGGGGCACTATGTAGGAGAACAGAACGAAAGACGGAGCGCGCGAGGGAGATGTATTGATCGCCGTGCGTACCTCTTGCCTGTCTGTCTGTTGGTGCCTCCTCTGTGTAGCTGCAGGAGGGGGAGTGTCAGGATCCCCCGCCAGAATAACAAATCACGTCGGCTCGGTGATGGATGTGGCAATCCATGAATCCGCCGGGCTCTGCCATCTGGCCAGGCTGACACTGGGCGACACTATATATCAGACTCATGCACAGCAAATTAAATTTACATTTGGACGGCTTCCCCAGGCAGGGCTCAATGAGCCTCACCGAGCACAGATGTACCAAAAAACTAAACAAACCAAGCCTCTACTTTCTCTCTCTGCCACAAACCTCTGACCAGGTCTGCTAGCTACTTGAAGGTCATGATAATTTTAGAAATGTTATGGATGACAGACAAAGAAACCACTAAACACAGATGTACCTAAATCAAAAACCCTGGCTTTCTCTTTCCCTGCAGAGCACGTTTGGTTGATCTTAATCTTTATTCAGCTGGTCTGGTCTGCTAGCTACGTAAAGATCATATGAACAGGTGTTGTTGATCCATATTCAGCTGGTTTGGTCTGTTAGCTACGTAAAGATCATATGAACAGGTGTTGTTGATCTTTATTCAGCTGGTCTGGTCTGCTAGCTACGTAAAGATCATATGAACAGGTGTTGTTGATCTATATTCAGCTGGTCTGGTCTGCTAGCTACGTAAAGATCATATGAACAGGTGTTGTTGATCTTTATTCAGCTGGTTTGGTCTGCTAGCTACGTAAAGATCATATGAACAGGTGTTGTTGATCTATATTCAGCTGGTCTGGTCTGTTAGCTACGTAAAGATCATATGAACAGGTGTTGTTGATCTATATTCAGCTGGTCTGGTCTGCTAGCTACGTAAAGATCATATGAACAGGTGTTGTTGATCTATATTCAGCTGGTTTGGTCTGTTAGCTACGTAAAGATCATATGAACAGGTGTTGTTGATCTATATTCAGCTGGTTTGGTCTGTTAGCTACGTAAAGATCATATGAACAGGTGTTGTTGATCTATATTCAGCTGGTCTGGTCTGTTAGCTAAGTAAAGATCATATGAACAGGTGTTGTTAATCTATATTCAGCTGGTCTGGTCTGTTAGCTATGTAAAGATCATATGAACAGGTGTTGTTGATCTATATTCAGCTGGTCTGGTAGCTACGTAAAGATCATATGAACAGGCGTTGTTGATCTATATTCAGCTGGTTTGGTCTGTTAGCTACGTAAAGATCATATGAACAGGTGTTGTTGATCTATATTCAGCTGGTCTGGTCTGCTAGCTACGTAAAGATCATATGAACAGGTGTTGTTGATCTATATTCAGCTGGTCTGGTCTGTTAGCTACGTAAAGATCATATGAACAGCTGTTGTTTATCTATATTCAGCTGGTCTGGTCTGTTAGCTACGTAAAGATCATATGAACAGGTGTTGTTGATCTATATTCAGCTGGTCTGGTCTGTTAGCTATGTAAAGATCATATGAACAGGTGTTGTTGATCTATATTCAGCTGGTTTGGTCTGTTAACTACGTAAAGATCATATGAACAGGTGTTGTTGATCTATATTCAGCTGGTCTGGTCTGCTAGCTACGTAAAGATCATATGAACAGGTGTTGTTGATCTATATTCAGCTGGTCTGGTCTGTTAGCTACGTAAAGATCATATGAACAGATGTTGTTGATCTATATTCAGCTGGTCTGGTCTGCTAGCTACGTAAAGATCATATGAACAGGTGTTGTTGATCTATATTCAGCTGGTCTGGTCTGCTAGCTACGTAAAGATCATATGAACAGGTGTTGTTGATCTATATTCAGCTGGTCTGGTCTGCTAGCTACGTAAAGATAAAGATTCCTAGCCATGACCCAAAATATCAATGTTTTGTTCAGGCATCCAGGCATTGTTCGTCACCAAACTGTTCCTGGATGGTTGAGAGAAGTTGCTCTAGGAGGATGTGTTGGTACCATTCTTTATTCATGGCTGTGTTCTTAGGCAAAATTGTGAGTGAGCCCACTCCCTTGGCTGAGAAGCAACCCTACACATGAATGGTCTCAGGATGATTTACTGTTGGCATGACACAGGACTGATGGTAGCGCTCTTTGCTGTTCTTCTTGACACCAGGCCATCCTCCAGAAGTCTTCGCCACACTGTGCGTGCAGAAGCACTCACACCTGCCTGCTGCCATTCCTGAGCAAGCTCTGTACTGGTGGTGCCCCGATCCCGCAGCTGAATCAACTTTAGGAGACGGTCCTGGCGGTTGCTGGACTTTCTTGGGCGCCCTGAAGCCTTCTTCACAACAATTGAACCGCTCTCCTTGAAGTTCTTGATGAGCTGATAAATGGTTGATTTAGGTGCAATCTTACTGGCAGCAATATCCTTGCCCATGAAGTCCTTTTTGTGCAAAGCAATGATGACGGCACGTGTTTCCTTGCAGGTAACCATGTTTGACAGAGGAAGATCAATGATTCCAAGCACCACCCTCCTTTTGAAGCTTCCTGTCTGTTATTCGAACTCAATCAGCATGACAGAGTGATCTCCAGCCTTGTCCTCATCAACACTCACACCTGTGTTAACGAGAGAATCACTGACATGAATTCAGCTGGTCCTTCTGTGGCAGGGCTGAAATGCAGTGGAAATGGTTTTTGGGGATTCAGTTAATTTGCATGGCAAACTTTGCCATTATTTGCAATTCATCTGATCACTCTTCATAACATGCTGGAGTATATGCAAATTGCCATCATACAAACTGAGGAAGCAGACTTTGTGAAAATAAATATTTGTGTCGTTCTCAAAACTTTTGGCCATGACTGTAGAGTATAGGAACAGTGTATTACATCCCACCAAGTTTGTTGTTATTATTATACGACCCCTGTAGAATTTATTTTCTATACTTTATGTACATTTTTGGGGATGAAATATTGAATTTGGCCTTTACTACTATAGCCCATTGAAACACATTGAATAACACATTCATGAATGGCAAAAAAAAAAACGTCTCATGGTCTGACAAACACTGCTGGAGTTCAGCCACCTTCCACCGCAAATGCAGAAGGCCGATAGGAGGATGTGGTGGATTGAGACGCAGCCCACACAAAAACACATATCTCTAGCTTAAACTGATGGATTTTGATGGGACATTTTTTATTATGTTACGTAGATTGACACACCTGAAAAATATAATAAAGACTTTCTATTTACAGGTTTGCTCTTTGGTCTTTCAAATATTTTTGTTTCTATCTGCCAGCAGTCTGTGCACTCTAAATGTCAGTGGTGATGGCACTAAACAATCCCTCTAAATGTCCTTGGTGATGGCACTAAACAATCCCTCTAAATGTCAGTGGTGATGGCACTAAACAATCCTTCTAAATGTCAGTGGTGATGGTACTAAACAATCCCTCTAAATGTCAGTGGTGATGGCACTAAACAATCCCTCTAAATGTCAGTGGTGATGGCACTAAACAATCCCTCTAAATGTCAGTGGTGATGGCACTAAACAATCCCTCTAAATGTCAGTGGTGATGGCACTAAACAATCCCTCTAAATGTCAGTGGTGATGGCACTAAACAATCCCTCTAAATGTCAGTGGTGTTTGGTGATGGCACTAAACAATCCCTCTAAATGTCAGTGGTGTTTGGTGATGGCACAAAACAATCCCTCTAAATGTCAGTGGTGTTTGGTGATGGCACAAAACAATCCCTCTAAATGTCAATGGT
The DNA here is from genome assembly GCF_045679555.1 of Salvelinus alpinus. NCBI lineage: Eukaryota > Metazoa > Chordata > Actinopteri > Salmoniformes > Salmonidae > Salvelinus > Salvelinus alpinus. Next base: position 84,553,530 of record NC_092088.1, on the reverse strand, counting down.
GTTTTGTGATGGCACTAAACAATCCCTCTAAATGTCAGTGGTGTTTGGTGATGGCACAAAACAATCCCTCTAAATGTCAGTGGTGTTTGGTGATGGCACAAAACAATCCCTCTAAATGTCAGTGGTGTTTTGTGATGGCACTAAACAATCCCTCTAAATGTCAGTGGTGATGGCACTAAACAATCCCTCTAAATGTCAGTGGTGATGGCACTAAACAATCCCTCTAAATGTCAGTGGTAATGGCACTAAACAATCCCTCTAAATGTTAGTGGTGTTTGGTGATGGCACTAAACAATCCCTCTAAATGTCAGTGGTGATGGCACTAAACAATCCCTCTAAATGTCAGTGGTGATGGCACTAAACAATCCCTCTAAATGTCAGTGGTGATGGCACAAAACAATCCCTCTAAATGTCAGTGGTGTTTTGTGATGGCACTAAACAATCCCTCTAAATGTCAGTGGTGTTTGGTGATGGCACAAAACAATCCCTCTAAATGTCAGTGGTGTTTGGTGATGGCACAAAACAATCCCTCTAAATGTCAGTGGTGTTTTGTGATGGCACTAAACAATCCCTCTAAATGTCAGTGGTGTTTTGTGATGGCACAAAACAATCCCTCTAAATGTCAGTGGTGTTTGGTGATGGCACAAAACAATCCCTCTAAATGTCAGTGGTGTTTTGTGATGGCACAAAACAATCCCTCTAAATGTCAGTGGTGTTTTGTGATGGCACTAAACAATCCCTCTAAATGTCAGTGGTGATGGCACTAAACAATCCCTCTAAATGTCAGTGGTGATGGCGCTAAACAATCCCTCTAAATGTCAGTGGTGATGGCACTAAACAATCCCTCTAAATGTCAGTGGTGATGGCACTAAACAATCCCTCTAAATGTTAGTGGTGTTTGGTGATGGCACTAAACAATCCCTCTAAATGTCAGTGGTAATGGCACTAAACAATCCCTCTAAATGTCAGTGGTGATGGCACTAAACAATCCCTCTAAATGTCAGTGGTGATGGCACTAAACAATCCCTCTAAATGTCAGTGGTGATGGCACTAAACAATCCCTCTAAATGTTAGTGGTGTTTGGTGATGGCACTAAACAATCCCTCTAAATGTCAGTGGTGATGGCACTAAACAATCCCTCTAAATGTCAGTGGTGATGGCACTAAACAATCCCTCTAAATGTCAGTGGTGTTTGGTGATGGCACTAAACAATCCCTCTAAATGTCAGTGGTGTTTGGTGATGGAACAAAACAATCCCTCTAAATGTCAGTGGTGTTTTGTGCCATCACAAAACAATCCCTCTAAATGTCAGTGGTGTTTTGTGATGGCACTAAACAATCCCTTGGAGGGCTATTTGTTTCCGCACACTGGCTGTGCCTTAGTATGAGCTTAGTTCGAGTTGACAGTAAGCGCTGTGAACTTTACCCTCTATTGTTCCTCAATAATAAAATCTAATTTCTTTAAGGACAATAGTGTCGCCTGGAAAACAGAGGCAGGAGTAGCAGCTGGTATTTGTGGCCGTTAGCCAACTACAACTGTATTTGACAGATAAATCCCCCAGCTAAGCAGTATGAGTTTCCATGATTCCATTCCAATCTGTCATTCTATCCGGATTTGTTCATTCAAACCGTTTAGATTCCAGGATTGATAGTGTGATGGGTTTGGAGGTGTGGATTGGAACAACAATCTTTCTCAGTTAACTGTTAAACTGCCTCTCTCTCTCTCTCTCTCTCTCATATTCAGTCAGCTCAATGCATGTGTGTAGAAACAGTCTCAGTGCCTAGGTGTCTGAGCCTTAAAGGGAGTGCGATATTAACCTATTTTCTACTTAACCAGAGTCAGATGAACTCGTTGATACCATTTGTATATCTCCAGTATAAAGGAAGTTAGAGGTAGTTTCGCAGCCAATGTAACCTAACTTTAGCGCAATGACTGGAAGTCTACAGGAGCAGCTAGCATCCATGAGTTTATCTAACAGCTTAATTGCCACAATCTGTCCCTTTACTACTATGGTATCATCTGCTGGATGGTGAAAACACTTCATGACCTGGTTGACTGGGGTTCTTCCTTATTCTCCTGTTTGTTTACCCTGCTCTCATTCCTAACTCTCTCTTTTTCTCTCTGTTCCCTCCAGACGACGGACGATCTGCCGGTGGCATCTGCGGAGTGTCCGAGCGATGACGAGGACATTGATCCCTGTGAGCCGAGCTCAGGTGGGTTAGGTTAGTCATCTCTTTTTATTCCTTCTGTCTCTGGATGTCGCTGTCAGTCTCTCACCGTACCGCCAGTCAGTCAGTCAGTCTCTCACCGTACCGCCAGTCAGTCAGTCAGTCTCTCACCGTACCGCCAGTCAGTCAGTCAGTCTCTCACCGTACCGCCAGTCAGTCAGTCAGTCTCTCACCGTACCGCCAGTCAGTCAGTCAGTCTCTCACCATACCGCCAGTCAGTCAGTCTCGCACCGTACCGCCAGTCAGTCAGTCTCTCACCGTACCGCCAGTCAGTCAGTCAGTCTATCACCGTGCCGCCAGTCAGTCAGTCAGTCTCTCACCGTACCGCCAGTCAGTCAGTCTTTCACCGTACCGCCAGTCAGTCTCTCACCGTACCGCTAGTCAGTCAGTCAGTCAGTCTCTCACCATACCGCAAGTCAGTCAGTCTCTCAACGTACCGCCAGTCAGTCTCTCACTGTACCGTCAGTCAGTCAGTCTCTCACCATACCGCCAGTCAGTCAGTCAGTCTCTCACCGTACTGTCAGTCAGTCAGTCAGTCTCTCACCGTACTGTCAGTCAGTCAGTCAGTCTCTCACCGTACCGCCCGCCAGTCAGTCAGTAGTCAGTCTCTCACCATACCGTCAGTCAATCAGTCTCTCACCGTACTGCCAGTCAGTCAGTCGGTCTCTCACCGTACTGTCAGTCAGTCTCTCACCGTACCGCCAGTCAGTCTCTCACCGTACCGCCAGTCAGTCTCTCACCATACCGCCAGTCAGTCTCTCACCATACCGCAAGTCAGTCAGTCAGTCTCTCACCGTACCGCCAGTCAGTCTCTCACCATACCGCCAGTCAGTCAGTCAGTCTCTCACCATACCGCCAGTCAGTCAGTCAGTCTCTCAACGTACCGCCAGTCAGTCTCTCACTGTACCGTCAGTCAGTCAGTCTCTCACCATACCGCCAGTCAGTCAGTCAGTAGTCAGTCTCTCACCGTACCGCCAGTCAGTCAGTCTCTCACCGTACCGCCAGTCAGACAGTCGGTCTCTCACCGTACCGCCAGTCAGACAGTCGGTCTCTCACCATACCGCCAGTCAGTCAGTCAGTCTCTCACCATACCGCCAGTCAGTCAGTCAGTCTCTCAACGTACCGCCAGTCAGTCTCTCACTGTACCGTCAGTCAGTCAGTCTCTCACCATACCGCCAGTCATTCAGTTAGTAGTCAGTCTCTCACCGTACCGCCAGTCAGTCAGTCTCTCACCGTACCGCCAGTCAGTAGTCAGTCTCTCACCGTACCGCCAGTCAGACAGTCAGTCTCTCACCGTACTGTCAGTCAGTCTCTCACCGTACCGCCAGTCAGTCTCTCACCATACCGCCAGTCAGTCTCTCACCATACCGCAAGTCAGTCAGTCAGTCTCTCACCGTACCGCCAGTCAGTCTCTCACCGTACCGCTAGTCAGTCAGTCAGTCAGTCTCTCACCATACCGCCAGTCAGTCAGTCAGTCTCTCACCATACCGCCAGTCAGTCAGTCAGTCTCTCACCATACCGCCAGTCAGTCTCTCACCATACCGCAAGTCAGTCAGTCAGTCTCTCACCGTACCGCCAGTCAGTCTCTCACCATACCGTCAGTCAGTCAGTCAGTCTCTCACCATACTGCCAGTCAGTCAGTCTCTCACCATACCGCCAGTCAGTCTCTCACCATACCGCAAGTCAGTCAGTCAGTCTCTCACCGTACCGCCAGTCAGTCTCTCACCGTACCGCTAGTCAGTCAGTCAGTCAGTCTCTCACCATACCGTCAGTCAGTCAGTCAGTCTCTCACCATACTGCCAGTCAGTCAGTCTCTCACCGTACTGTCAGTCAGTCAGTCAGTCTCTCACCGTACCGCCAGTCAGTCAGTCAGTAGTCAGTCTCTCACCGTACCGTCAGTCAATCAGTCTCTCACCGTACCGCCAGTCAGTTAGTCGGTCTCTCACCCTACCGCCAGTCAGTCTGTCACCGTACCGCCAGTCAGTCTCTCACCATACCACCAGTCAGTCTCTCACCATACCGCAAGTCAGTCAGTCAGTCTCTCACCGTACCGCCAGTCAGTCTCTCACCGTACCGCTAGTCAGTCAGTCAGTCAGCCTCTCACCATACCGCCAGTCAGTCAGTCAGTCTCTCAACGTACCACAAGTCAGTCTCTCACTGTACCGTCAGTCAGTCAGTCAGTCTCTCACCGTTCCGCCAGTCTGACTGTCAGTCAGTCTATCACCGTACCGCCAGTCTGACAGTCAGTCAGTCTCTCACCGTACCGCCAGTCTGACAGTCAGTCAGTCTCTCACTGTACCGTCAGTCAGTCAGTCAGTCTCTCACCGTTCCGCCAGTCTGACTGTCAGTCAGTCTCTCACCGTTCCGCCAGTCTGACTGTCAGTCAGTCTCTCACCGTACCGCCAGTCTGACAGTCAGTCAGTCTCTCACCGTACCGCCAGTCTGACAGTCAGTCAGTCTCTCACCGTACCGCCAGTCTGACAGTCAGTGTCTCTGTGTGTCACAATCACTCTCATGGTCAGTCCACCATCAAGGTTTTTAAGACACTGTATTGAAGTTACTGTAGAAATTGATTTACATCTATTGTGTCACTATCACAGTCAGTCAGTCCACTCCACTACGCACCAATTAACTAGCTCACGGTGGTAAAGCTATAGTAAAGGCAGTGGTTCACAAGTATTTATGTGTGTAACTCATGACAGTATTTTGTCTACTTACCTCAAAGTGTGAGTTACCTTCACACCAGGATGTGGGTCAATTCCATTCCAATTCTGGGAGTTCCAATTTACTTTTTGAATAGACTGAATTGAAATGGACTCGAACCACAACCTTGCCTCACATCACATACATTACCTTGTAAAAGTTGTCATACCCCTTGGATTTATTCACCTTTTATTGTGTTAAAAAAAAAAAAACATTTCTGTCAACAATATACACACAATTCTCTAATATCAAAGTGAAAGAAAATGTAGGTGTATTTTTTTTAGGATAAAAAAAGATTGAACTAAAACATAGTCGTTGCATAAGTATTCAGCCCCTTTGTCTAAACAATCTAAATGAGTTCAGGAGTCAAATTTGGCTTAAATAACCACATCAAAAGTTACATGGACTCACTCTGTGGGAAATAATAGGGGTTGATATGAATTGTAAATGACTAACCCGTCCTTTGTCTCCCATACATACAACATACGTAAGGTCCATCAGTCAAGTATTGCATTTTAGACAATGCAATACTTGCATCTAATGTTAGCTTTTTTAATTGGGCTACGGCAGTCAATTGCAAAACATTCTAACAGTATTTGTGATTTTCTTCTCAACTCAGCATCGCTTACTTTAATGTGGGCCTACTAAGTAAATTGTAAATTAGTCTGACAAAATGTCTCATATCTCATCACCACTAATGAGATGGGTGTCCTTGATGCATGTCAGCTTCTCAAAGTCAGGGGGCGTGGTCGACAGTGCGCACCTCATCTCTCCTGTCAAATCCAACCTGGATTGTTATTTGTTTTTACTGCAGACGAGAGCATTGAATCAGTGTACCATGAGTTGTAATGCTCGGAGGCAGATGGCACAGTATTCCATTTGTCAGAAACTCCTCCATAGTGACCCATGAATGCGTTGTCTGCAGCATTTAGTGACATTATATATATATATATATATATATATATATATATATATACAGTGGGGAGAACAAGTATTTGATACACTGCCGATTTTGCAGGTTTTCCTACTTACAAAGCATGTAGAGGTCTGTCATTTTTATCATAGGTACACTTCAACTGTGAGAGACGGAATCTAAAACAAAAATCCAGAAAATCACATTGTATGATTTTTAAGTAATTAATTTGCATTTTATTGCATGACATAAGTATTTGATCACCTACCAACCAGTAAGAATTCCGGCTCTCACAGACCTGTTAGTTTTTCTTTAAGAAGCCCTCCTGTTCTCCACTCATTACCTGTATTAACTGCACCTGTTTGAACTCGTTACCTGTATAAAAGACACCTGTCCACACACTCAATCAAACAGACTCCAACCTCTCCACAATGGCCAAGACCAGAGAGCTGTGTAAGGACATCAGGGATAAATTGTAGACCTGTACAAGGCTGGGATGGGCTACAGGACAATAGGCAAGCAGCTTGGTGAGAAGGCAACAACTGTTGGCGCAATTATTAGAAAATGGAAGAAGTTGAAGATGACGGTCAATCACCCTCGGTCTGGGGCTCCATGCAAGATCTCACCTCGTGGGGCATCAATGATCATGAGGAATGTGAGGGATCAGCCCAGAACTACACGGCAGGACCTGGTCAATGACCTGAAGAGAGCTGGGACCACAGTCTCAAAGAAAACCATTAGTAACACACTACGCCGTCATGGATTAAAATCCTGCAGCGCACGCAAGGTCCCCCTGCTCAAGCCAGCGCATGTCCAGGCCCGTCTGAAGTTTGCCAATGACCATCTGGATGATCCAGAGGAGGAATGGGAGAAGGTCATGTGGTCTGATGAGACAAAAATAGAGCTTTTTGCTCTAAACTCCACTCGCCGTGTTTGGAGGAATAGAAGGATGAGTACAACCCCAAGAACACCATCCCAACCGTGAAGCATGGAGGTGGAAACATCATTCTTTGGGGATGCTTTTCTGCAAAGGGGACAGGACGACTGCACCGTATTGAGGGAGGATGGATGGGGCCATGTATCGCGAGATCTTGGCCAACAACCTCCTTCCCTCAGTAAGAGCATTGAAGATGGGTCGTGGCTGGGTCTTCCAGCATGACAACGACACGAAGCACACAGCCATGGCAACTAAGGAGTGGCTCCGTAAGAAGCATCTCAAGGTCCTGGAGTGGCCTAGCCAGTCTCCAGACCTGAACCCAATAGAAAATCTTTGGAGGGAGCTGAAAGTCCGTATTGCCCAGCGACAGCCCCGAAACCTGAAGGATCTGGAGAAGATCTGTAGGGAGGAGTGGGCCAAAATCCCTGCTGCAGTGTGTGCAAACCTAGTCAAGAACTACAGGAAACGTATGATCTCTGTAATTGCAAACAAAGGTTTCTGTACCAAATATTAAGTTCTGCTTTTCTGATGTATCAAATACTTATGTCATGCAATAAAATGCAAATTAATTACTTAAAAATCATACAATGTGATTTTCTGGATTTTTGTTTTAGATTCCGTCTCTCATAGTTGAAGTGTACCTATGATAAAAATTACAGACCTCTACATGCTTTGTAAGTAGGAAAACCTGCAAAATCGTCAGTGTATCAAATACTTGTTCTCCCCACTGTATATATATATATATATATATATATATTATTTTTCACCTTTATTTAACCAGGTAGGCCAGTTGAGAACAGGTTCTCATTTACAACTGCGACCTGGCCAAGATTAAGCAAAGCAGTGTGACAAAAACAACACAGAGTTACACATGGATTAACAAACATACAGTCAATAACACAATAGAAAAATCTGTATACAATGTGTGCAAATGACGTTAGGAGGTAAGGCAATAAATAGTGGCAAAGTAATTACAATTTAGCAATTAACACTGGAGTGATATATGGGCAGATGAGGTTGTGCAAGTAGAAATACTGGTGTGCAAAAGAGCAGAAAAACAAATATGGGGATGAGGTAGGTAGTTGGTTGGATGGGCTATTTACAGATGGGCTGTGTACAGTTGCAGCGATCGGTAAGCTGCTCTGACAGCCGATGCTTGAAGTTAGTGAGGGAGATATAAGTCTCCAACTTCAGTGATTTTTGCAATTCCTTCCAGTCATTGGCAGCAGAGAACTGGAAGGAAAGGATGCCAAAGGAGGTGTTGGCTTTGGGGATGACCAGTGAAATAGACCTGCTTGAGCGTGCACCACGGGTGGGTGTTGCTATGGTGACCAGTGAGCTGAGATAAGGCGGTGATTTACCTAGCAAATACTTATAGATGACCTGGAGCCAGTGGGTTTGGCGACGAATATGTAGCGAGGACCAGCTAACGAGAGAGCTCGATCAGCTGTTCGATTTCACTGACCGGCATGTGAACTGAGCCAGGATCACAGTCCAATAGATTTAGCTGATTCCCCTGCATGCTTGTGTTCAGTTTCCCAAATATGTCTGTTACATAGGCAAGGAAACACATTTTCATTTCATTACAAAGTCAACAGTCTGTTTTTTACATCCATTGTGAATGAAAACAGTTCCTCTCTCAATTCAAACTATTTCCAAACGCTCCCCTTTGACAACCACCAGGCCTCTGTGTGAAATAGAACATTGTCATGCTTTGATCCCATATCACCACATAGTTATGCGAAAATGCGTTCGGCAACCTAGTTTAATGTTCAAGCTGCATATCTCCAAGTTCTGCGCTCAGCTCTTGGCCTCCAGTGATCTCAGTGTATCTGTTATAGCTCAGTGGGTGTATCATACAATGTGTCCATATGGCAGAGGGAGATACATTCACATCTAGAGTGCAGAGGCCTGCCTGCCGTCCAGTGGTCGAAAAAGTACCCAATTGTCGTACTTGAGTAAAAGTAAAGATACGTTATTTGAAAATGACTCAAGTAAAAGTGAAAGTCCCCCAGTAAAATCCTACTGGAGTTAAAGTCTAAAAGTATTTGGTTTTAAAAATAAAAGTTTTAAAAACTTCAAATTCCTTATATTAAGCAAACCAGACAGCACCATTTTCTTTTATTTTTTTATCTATTTATGATAGCCAGGGGCACACTCCAACACTCCAACATAATTTACAAACAAAATGTGTTTAGTGAGTCAACCAAATCAGAGGCAGTAGGGATGCCCAGGGATGTTCTTTTGATAAGTGTGTGAATTAGTCAATTTCCCTGTCCTGCTAAGCATTCAAAATGTAATTTTTGGGTGTCAGGGGAAAATGTATGGAGTAGAAAGTACATAATTTTATTTAGGAATGTAGTGAAATAAAAGTTGTCAAACATATAAATAGCAAAGTAAAGATACTCCATAAAACTACTTCAGTAGTACTGTAAAGTATTTTTACTTACTTAAGTTCTTCACAACACTGCTGCCGTCTCGTGATAGACGGAGCCCCATCTGTGCAAAAGCTCACTATTCGATCCCAGGGAATCTGTTTTTTTGTCAGTATAGCCATGCAGCACACTGAACATCCCCTGTGCCGTGTCATGCTCGAGAATCGTGAGACAGAACAATATGTCCTCGTGAATTGCATCCCCTGACATGTAACGAGCAAAAGTCAATTCATGGGCATCTCTGCCCTCACAGCTAAAGTCCATTTGGAAAGCATAACCTGGGGAGTTTTTAAGTCTTTCAGTCAGTCTCCTCTTGATTGCTATCTATAGCATAAATTCTTTGTTTTGCTGTGTTATCTGATGTGAGTTTCTGTGCCTCGGCCTCCCCACACATTGTTTTCACCATATCAACTGCGGCAATATCAAAGTCTCTGCAATAGTGTGTGGTTTATAGCGTAGTGTGCTTAATCATTCACCATGGGGATGATTCAAGTGCAACAGTCAAGTGCGGCCTTTTCCCACAATCTAAGGGTGCTTTCTGGTAAAATTTTACATTTCCATTTTGATTTTTAAGATGAACCATATTACAATGATTTTGAGTGACAAAGACAATGTTGTAATTATTTTATATTCACAGTTCCAGTCAAAGTGTCACGGATCCCTCTGGAACTTTCATCACGCACACCTGTCCCCTATTCCCACTGATTAGTATTTGTATATAACAATGTGCATTTGAGTACCTGTGCTGTGTATTGGCTTTTGTGCCGTTGTGGATTGCGCAGATGATTACGGGTCTCGTCCCGTCTGTTAATCATTGTGCGCATCTGTTATTTATTCGAGGTACTTCTCGCTCTTCTGTTTTGGGTTTCTGCCCTGTGTTTTGTTACGTGCTTGTTTGGTCTTCGTCCCTGTGCCTTTACACGGCACGCCGTAATTAGGGCTTACTGAAAGTTTCTATTACGCATTCCTGCGCCTGTCTCCCGAATCATTTATACCTAAAGGACACAAAGGTTTGAACACCTACTCATTCAAGGGTTCTTCTTTATTTTTACTATTTTCTACATTGTAGAATAATAGTGAAGACATCAAAACTATGAAATAAGACATATGGAATCATGTAGTAACCAAAAAAGTGTTAAACAAATAAATATCTTTTAGATTTTAGATTCTTCAAAGTAGCCACCCTTTGCCTTGATGACAGCTTCACTAAGCTACGGTCACTGTGGGGACGACGTCATCGATGCACTTCTTGATGAAGCCGATGACTGAGATTGTATACTCCTCAATGTCATTGGATGAATCCCAGAACATATTTCAGACCGTCATTTTAAAAACCCTTCGCTGGTTCCGCCATGAGTGTGTAGAGCTAGTTTAATTGTTTTTGTGAAATGCTCCCTGGTTGGCGAGTTAGGTCCCAACTGTCATTAATTCCTGTAAACGCATAACAGCCAGCCAGTCGGACTAGTATCCTGTTGTGTTACGTACATCAGCCCTTATGAGGTGCTGATTACTTACACATAACATCTTTAGGAGCATTGTCATTGTTTTAGTATTGTCTCCTAGGAAAACACACAAAGACACACACAAACACACACACACACAAACACACACACACACACAAACACACAAACACACACACACACACACACACACACACACACACGCTCTCACATACACGTGCACACACACACACACACACACACACACACACACACACACACACACACACACACACACACACACACACACACACACACACACACACACACACACACACACACACACACACACACACACACACACACACACTCACTTTCTCTCTCTTTCTCTTTCTCTCTCTCTCGCTCTCTCTCACACACAAACTATCTTTCTCTCTCTCTCTCTGTCTCTCTCTCTTTTTCAAACACACACACACGGCACAGGAAAGCAAACCAACAAACGCCATCTAAACAGTAACTGTTCTCTAAGACAACACAACTGGTGATGAAGCCAACTCTTTTCAAACAAGCTCCTTTTAGTTCAGGATCAAGGATGTGTTTACTGATAGTCTATAACGCTCTGTGTTTACCGATTCACTCTGCAAAGTTAAACTGTACATAAAATATCCCGGCAAAATGTTTTCTGATTGCTTTACCAGCCATAATAGATACATTCTTAAGGTTATGACTTGCCCTCAATTCCAGGTACTGTAAGCAATTTGTAAACAAATATAATTTTCCTGTTTACTTCCTGCTACAGCTGCTAGGGAAGGAGGCTTTGACATATCGCTTGCTGACACAACTTGGCCAATCTTTCATATTGTAATAAACAACACATTGACTGTCTATGTCTACATTTCTCAAAAAGTGAAATGCTAGTTTTGCAATCTTACAAATAGACACAGTAAAATGTGCTAGACAGCAATACTTTAAGCTACATAACCACGATGCATATTGAACATATACATCCACATTTCTCCAACAAATCGTGGGTCAAATTCTTATGTTTATGATGTTCCTATTAAAAAACCTGGGATTGAATCTACAGGAAGGGAAGCAAGTGCTTCCCTTCAGTATAGAGGGATTTCCTAACGTGCTGGATTGAGTGGATTGAGCGCCAAGTGGATTGAGCGCAAGGCAAAACAATTAGTTTCCAATTCAAGGCCTTAGCTCTCTCTGTATCGATCTTTACACAGTAATAAAGCCAGCACTAAATTAATGTCTACTCCACAGCACTCTGTCAGACTGCTGTCTGTCTGTCTGTTGTACAGGCAGTTGTCTGTTAGGCTACATACTAAGTATTTATTACCCATTATTCATATCTCACAGTCTAGGCTGTACACATCTAGACTCCTCATATCCCCAAGGAGACTTTTCCATGCGAGATCTGCTTACCTCAGTCAATAGAAAATGCAATGAGATGAGTATACGTCAGGGATCACCAACTAGATTCAGCCGAGACCAATTTTTCTTTCTTTCTTTTTTTTTCTTTTTTTTCTTCTCTCGAGCGGATGGTCGGGGGGCCGAAACATAATCACAAATAATTTGTAGACTGCAAGAAGCCCATATATATATATATATATATATATATATATATATATATATATATATATATATATATATATATATATATATATATAAAATATTTGACTAAAATGTAATCATTGCAAACCTTGCTTACATTTGTATACGATCACATACACTGAGTGTAAAAAACATTAGTAACATGGTAACATGGTAACATTAGTAACATGGTAACATGGTAACATTAGTAACATGGTAACATGGTAACATGGTAACATTAGTAACATGGTAACATGGTAACATGGTAACATGGTAACATTAGTAACATGGTAACATGGTAACATGGTAACATTAGTAACATGGTAACATGGTAACATGGTAACATTAGTAACATGGTAACATGGTAACATTAGTAACATGGTAACATGGTAACATGGTAACATTAGTAACATGGTAACATGGTAACATTAGTAACATGGTAACATGGTAACATGGTAACAATAGTAACATGGTAACATGGTAACATGGTAAGACTTACCAGGTGAATCCAGGTCAGAGCTATGATCCCTTATATGTCACCTGTTAAATCCACTTCAATCAATCTAGATGAAGGGGAGGAGGCAGGTTAAAGAAGGATGTTTAAGCCTTGAGACAGTTGAGACATAGATTGTGTGTGTGCATTTCACAAGGGTAAATGGGCATGACAAAATATTTAAGTGCCTTTTTAACGAGATATGGTAGTAGGTGTCAGGCGCACCTGTTTGAGTGTGCCAAGAATTGCAACACTGCTGAGTTTTTCACACTCAATTGTTTCATGTGTGTATCAAGAATGGTCCACCACCCAAAGGACAACCAGCCAACTTGAAACAACTGTGGGAAGCATTGGAGTCAACATGGGCCAGCATCCCTGTGGAACGCTTTCAACACCTTGTAGAGTCCATGCCCTGACAAATTGAGACTGTTCTGAGGGCAAAATGGGGGAGCAACTCAATATTAGAAAGGTGTTCTTAATGTTTTGTACACTCAGTGTATATCCCTCTGTTATGTGTGGGAATACTTTGGAAAAGATTTCCAAAATGAAAATAACTTGGAGCTGATTTTACCACATCATTTCAAACTGTACTGAGCATTGCAGCATCGTCTCTATCTCTGACAAGGTCGTCTGTCAGAACCTGCTCCAGCTGCACTAAGCACTACAGTATGTGAAGCTGTTACTACAGTATATAAAGCTGTTACTAGAGTATGTGAAGCAGTTACTAGAGTATGTGAAGCTGTTACTAGAGTATATAAAGCTGTTACTAGAGTATGTGAAGCAGTTACTAGAGTATGTGAAGCTGTTATGTGAAGCGGTTACTAGAGTATGCGAAGCTGTTACTACAGTATATAAAGCTGTTACTACAGTATGTGAAGCTGTTACTACAGTATGTGAAGCTGTTACTACAGTATGTGAAGCTGTTACTAGAGTATGTGAAGCTGTTACTACAGTATGTGAAGCTGTTACTACAGTATGTGAAGCTGTTACTACAGTATGTGAAGCTGTTACTACAGTATGTGAAGCTGTTACTACAGTATGTGAAGCTGTTACTACAGTATGTGAAGCTGTTACTACAGTATGTGAAGCTGTTACTACAGTATGTGAAGCTGTTACTAGAGTATGTGAAGCTGTTACTACAGTATGTGAAGCTGTTACTAGAGTATATAAAGCTGTTACTACAGTATGTGAAGCTGTTACTACAGTATATAAAGCTGTTACTACAGTATGTGAAGCTGTTACTACAGTATGTGAAGCTGTTACTACAGTATGTGAAGCTGTTACTACAGTATATAAAGCTATGTGAAGCTGTTACTAGAGTATGTGAAGCTGTTACTACAGTATGTGAAGCTGTTACTAGAGTATATAAAGCTGTTACTACAGTATGTGAAGCTGTTACTAGAGTATGTGAAGCTGTTACTACAGTATATAAAGATGTTACTAGAGTATGTGAAGCTGTTACTACAGTATGTGAAGCTGTTACTAGAGTATGTGAAGCTGTTACTACAGTATGTGCAGCTGTTACTACAGTATGTGAAGCTGTTACTACAGTATGTGCAGCTGTTACTACAGTATATAAAGCTGTTACTAGAGTATATAAAGCTGTTACTACAGTATGTGAAGCTGTTACTAGAGTATGTGAAGCTGTTACTACAGTATATAAAGATGTTACTAGAGTATGTGAAGCTGTTACTACAGTATGTGAAGCTGTTACTACGAGTATGTGCAAGCTGTTACTACAGTATGCTGCAAGCTGTTACTACAGTATGTGAAGCTGTTACTACAGTATGTGAAGCTGTTACTACAGTATGTGAAGCTGTTACTACAGTATATAAAGCTGTTACTACAGTATGTGAAGCTGTTACTAGAGTATGTGAAGCTGTTACTACAGTATGTGAAGCTGTTACTAGAGTATGTGAAGCTGTTACTAGAGTATATAAAGCTGTTACTACAGTATGTGAAGCTGTTACTACAGTATGTGAAGCTGTTACTACAGTATGTGAAGCTGTTACTAGAGTATGTGAAGCTGTTACTAGAGTATATAAAGCTGTTACTACAGTATGTGAAGCTGTTACTACAGTATATAAAGCTGTTACTACAGTATGTGAAGCTGTTACTAGAGTATATAAAGCTGTTACTACAGTATGTGAAGCTGTTACTACAGTATGTGAAGCTGTTACTACAGCATGTGAAGCTGTTACTACAGTATGTGAAGCTGTTACTAGAGTATATAAAGCTGTTACTAGAGTATATAAAGCTGTTACTACAGTATGTGAAGCTGTTACTACAGTATGTGAAGCTGTTACTACAGTATGTGAAGCTGTTACTACAGTATGTGAAGCTGTTACTACAGTATGTGAAGCTGTTACTACAGTATGTGAAGCTGTTACTAGAGTATGTGAAGCTGTTACTACAGTATGTGAAGCTGTTACTACAGTATGTGAAGCTGTTACTACAGTATGTGAAGCTGTTACTACAGTATGTGAAGCTGTTACTACAGTATGTGAAGCTGTTACTAGAGTATGTGAAGCTGTTACTACAGTATGTGAAGCTGTTACTACAGTATGTGAAGCTGTTACTACAGTATGTGAAGCTGTTACTACAGTATGTGAAGCTGTTACTACAGTATGTGAAGCTGTTACTACAGTATGTGAAGCTGTTACTACAGTATGTGAAGCTGTTACTACAGTATGTGAAGCTGTTACTAGAGTATGTGAAGCTGTTACTACAGTATGTGATGCTGTTACTAGAGTATATAAAGCTGTTACTACAGTATGTGAAGCTGTTACTAGAGTATATAAAGCTGTTACTACAGTATGTGAAGCTGTTACTACAGTATGTGAAGCTGTTACTACAGTATGTGAAGCTGTTACTACAGTATGTGAAGCTGTTACTAGAGTATATAAAGCTGTTACTAGAGTATATAAAGCTGTTACTACAGTATGTGAAGCTGTTACTACAGTATGTGAAGCTGTTACTACAGTATATAAAGCTGTTACTACAGTATGTGAAGCTGTTACTACAGTATGTGAAGCTGTTACTACAGTATATAAAGCTGTTACTACAGTATGTGAAGCTGTTACTACAGTATGTGAAGCTGTTACTACAGTATGTGAAGCTGTTACTAGAGTATATAAAGCTGTTACTAGAGTATGTGAAGCTGTTACTAGAGTATATAAAGCTGTTACTACAGTATGTGAAGCTGTTACTAGAGTATGTGAAGCTGTTACTACAGTATGTGAAGCTGTTACTACAGTATGTGATGCTGTTACTAGAGTATGTGAAGCTGTTACTAGAGTATATAAAGCTGTTACTACAGTATATAAAGCTGTTACTACAGTATGTGAAGCTGTTACTAGAGTATGTGAAGCTGTTACTAGAGTATGTGAAGCTGTTACTACAGTATATAAAGCTGTTACTACAGTATGTGAAGCTGTTACTACAGTATGTGAAGCTGTTACTACAGTATGTGAAGCTGTTACTACAGTATGTGAAGCTGTTACTACAGTATGTGAAGCTGTTACTAGAGTATGTGAAGCTGTTACTAGAGTATATAAAGCTGTTACTACAGTATGTGAAGCTGTTACTACAGTATATAAAGCTGTTACTACAGTATGTGAAGCTGTTACTAGAGTATATAAAGCTGTTACTACAGTATGTGAAGCTGTTACTACAGTATGTGAAGCTGTTACTACAGTATGTGAAGCTGTTACTACAGTATGTGAAGCTGTTACTAGAGTATGTGAAGCTGTTACTACAGTATGTGAAGCTGTTACTACAGTATGTGAAGCTGTTACTACAGTATGTGAAGCTGTTACTACAGTATGTGAAGCTGTTACTACAGTATGTGAAGCTGTTACTACAGTATGTGAAGCTGTTACTAGAGTATATAAAGCTGTTACTAGAGTATGTGAAGCTGTTACTACAGTATGTGAAGCTGTTACTAGAGTATGTGAAGCTGTTACTACAGTATGTGAAGCTGTTACTAGAGTATGTGAAGCGGTTACTAGAGTATGTGAAGCTGTTACTACAGTATGTGAAGCTGTTACTAGAGTATGTGAAGCTGTTACTAGAGTATGTGAAGCTGTTACTACAGTATATAAAGATGTTACTACAGTATGTGAAGCTGTTACTACAGTATGTGAAGCTGTTACTAGAGTATGTGAAGCTGTTACTAGAGTATATAAAGCTGTTACTACAGTATGTGAAGCTGTTACTACAGTATGTGAAGCTGTTACTACAGTATGTGAAGCTGTTACTACAGTATGTGAAGCTGTTACTACAGTATATAAAGCTGTTACTACAGTATGTGAAGCTGTTACTAGAGTATGTGAAGCTGTTACTAGAGTATGTGAAGCTGTTACTACAGTATGTGAAGCTGTTACTAGAGTATGTGAAGCTGTTACTAGAGTATGTGAAGCTGTTACTACAGTATGTGAAGCTGTTACTACAGTATGTGAAGCTGTTACTAGAGTATGTGAAGCTGTTACTACAGTATGTGAAGCTGTTACTACAGTATGTGAAGCTGTTACTAGAGTATGTGAAGCTGTTACTACAGTATGTGAAGCTGTTACTACAGTATGTGAAGCTGTTACTACAGTATGTGAAGCTGTTACTAGAGTATGTGAAGCTGTTACTAGAGTATGTGAAGCTGTTACTAGAGTATGTGAAGCTGTTACTAGAGTATGTGAAGCTGTTACTACAGTATGTGAAGCTGTTACTACAGTATATAAAGCTGTTACTACAGTATGTGAAGCTGTTACTACAGTATGTGAAGCTGTTACTACAGTATGTGAAGCTGTTACTACAGTATGTGAAGCTGTTACTAGAGTATGTGAAGCTGTTACTACAGTATGTGAAGCTGTTACTACAGTATGTGAAGCTGTTACTAGAGTATATAAAGCTGTTACTACAGTATGTGAAGCTGTTACTAGAGTATATAAAGCTGTTACTAGAGTATGTGAAGCTGTTACTAGAGTATGTGAAGCTGTTACTACAGTATGTGAAGCTGTTACTACAGTATGTGAAGCTGTTACTACAGTATGTGAAGCTGTTACTACAGTATGTGAAGCTGTTACTACAGTATGTGAAGCTGTTACTACAGTATGTGAAGCTGTTACTACAGTATGTGAAGCTGTTACTACAGTATGTGAAGCTGTTACTACAGTATGTGAAGCTGTTACTAGAGTATGTGAAGCTGTTACTACAGTATGTGAAGCTGTTACTACAGTATGTGAAGCTGTTACTACAGTATGTGAAGCTGTTACTACAGTATGTGAAGCTGTTACTAGAGTATGTGAAGCTGTTACTACAGTATGTGAAGCTGTTACTACAGTATGTGAAGCTGTTACTACAGTATATAAAGCTGTTACTACAGTATGTGAAGCTGTTACTACAGTATGTGAAGCTGTTACTAGAGTATGTGAAGCTGTTACTAGAGTATGTGAAGCTCTTACTACAGTATGTGAAGCTGTTACTAGAGAATGTGAAGCTGTTACTAGAGTATGTGAAGCTGTTACTAGAGTATGTGAAGCTGTTACTACAGTATGTGAAGCTGTTACTACAGTATGTGAAGCTGTTACTAGAGTATGTGAAGCTGTTACTAGAGTATATAAAGCTGTTACTACAGTATGTGCAGCTGTTACTACAGTATGTGAAGCTGTTACTACAGTATGTGCAGCTGTTACTACAGTATGTGAAGCTGTTACTAGAGTATATAAAGCTGTTACTACAGTATGTGCAGCTGTTACTACAGTATGTGAAGCTGTTACTAGAGTATATAAAGCTGTTACTACAGTATGTGAAGCTGTTACTACAGTATGTGAAGCTGTTACTACAGTATGTGAAGCTGTTACTACAGTATGTGAAGCTGTTACTAGAGTATGTGAAGCTGTTACTAGAGTATGTGAAGCTGTTACTACAGTATGTGAAGCTGTTACTAGAGTATGTGAAGCTGTTACTACAGTATGTGAAGCTGTTACTACAGTATGTGAAGCTGTTACTACAGTATGTGAAGCTGTTACTAGAGTATGTGAAGCTGTTACTAGAGTATGTGAAGCTGTTACTACAGTATATAAAGCTGTTACTACAGTATGTGAAGCTGTTACTAGAGTATGTGAAGCTGTTACTACAGTATGTGAAGCTGTTACTACAGTATGTAAAGCTGTTACTAGAGTATGTGAAGCTGTTACTAGAGTATGTGAAGCTGTTACTACAGTATGTGAAGCTGTTACTACAGTATGTGAAGCTGTTACTACAGTATGTGAAGCTGTTACTACAGTATATAAAGCTGTTACTACAGTATGTGAAGCTGTTACTAGAGTATGTGAAGCTGTTACTAGAGTATGTGAAGCTGTTACTAGAGTATATAAAGCTGTTACTACAGTATGTGAAGCTGTTACTACAGTATGTGAAGCTGTTACTAGAGTATATAAAGCTGTTACTAGAGTATGTGAAGCTGTTACTACAGTATGTGAAGCTGTTACTACAGTATGTGAAGCTGTTACTACAGTATGTGAAGCTGTTACTAGAGTATGTGAAGCTGTTACTACAGTATGTGAAGCTGTTACTACAGTATGTGAAGCTGTTACTACAGTATGTGAAGCTGTTACTACAGTATGTGAAGCTGTTACTAGAGTATGTGAAGCTGTTACTAGAGTATATAAAGCTGTTACTAGAGTATATAAAGCTGTTACTAGAGTATGTGAAGCTGTTACTAGAGTATGTGAAGCTGTTACTAGAGTATATAAAGCTGTTACTAGAGTATGTGAAGCTGTTACTACAGTATGTGAAGCTGTTACTAGAGTATGTGAAGCTGTTACTACAGTACATAAAGATGTTACTACAGTATGTGAAGCGGTTACTACAGTATGTGAAGCTGTTACTACAGTATGTGAAGCTGTTACTAGAGTATGTGAAGCTGTTACTACAGTATGTGAAGCTGTTACTACAGTATGTGAAGCTGTTACTAGAGTATGTGAAGCTGTTACTACAGTATGTGAAGCTGTTACTACAGTATGTGAAGCTGTTACTACAGTATATAAAGCTGTTACTACAGTATGTGAAGCTGTTACTACAGTATATAAAGCTGTTACTACAGTATATAAAGCTGTTACTACAGTATGTGAAGCGGTTACTACAGTATGTGAAGCTGTTACTACAGTATGTGAAGCTGTTACTAGAGTATGTGAAGCTGTTACTAGAGTATGTGAAGCTGTTACTAGAGTATATAAAGCTGTTACTACAGTATGTGCAGCTGTTACTACAGTATGTGAAGCTGTTACTAGAGTATATAAAGCTGTTACTACAGTATGTGAAGCTGTTACTACAGTATGTGAAGCTGTTACTACAGTATGTGAAGCTGTTACTACAGTATGTGAAGCTGTTACTACAGTATGTGAAGCTGTTACTACAGTATGTGAAGCTGTTACTACAGTATGTGAAGCTGTTACTAGAGTATGTGAAGCTGTTACTACAGTATGTGAAGCTGTTACTACAGTATGTAAAGCTGTTACTAGAGTATGTGAAGCTGTTACTAGAGTATGTGAAGCTGTTACTACAGTATGTGAAGCTGTTACTAGAGTATGTGAAGCTGTTACTAGAGTATGTGAAGCTGTTACTAGAGTATATAAAGCTGTTACTACAGTATGTGCAGCTGTTACTACAGTATGTGAAGCTGTTACTAGAGTATATAAAGCTGTTACTACAGTATGTGAAGCTGTTACTACAGTATGTGAAGCTGTTACTACAGTATGTGAAGCTGTTACTACAGTATGTGAAGCTGTTACTAGAGTGTGTGAAGCTGTTACTAGAGTATGTGAAGCTGTTACTAGAGTATGTGAAGCTGTTACTACAGTATGTGAAGCTGTTACTACAGTATGTGAAGCTGTTACTACAGTATGTGAAGCTGTTACTACAGTATGTGAAGCTGTTACTAGAGTATGTGAAGCTGTTACTAGAGTATGTGAAGCTGTTACTACAGTATGTGAAGCTGTTACTACAGTATGTGAAGCTGTTACTAGAGTATGTGAAGCTGTTACTACAGTATGTGAAGCTGTTACTACAGTATGTGAAGCTGTTACTAGAGTATGTGAAGCTGTTACTACAGTATGTGAAGCTGTTACTACAGTATGTGAAGCTGTTACTAGAGTATGTGAAGCTGTTACTACAGTATGTGAAGCTGTTACTACAGTATGTGAAGCTGTTACTACAGTATGTGAAGCTGTTACTACAGTATGTGAAGCTGTTACTAGAGTATGTGAAGCTGTTACTACAGTATGTGAAGCTGTTACTACAGTATGTGAAGCTGTTACTACAGTATGTGAAGCTGTTACTAGAGTATGTGAAGCTGTTACTACAGTATGTGAAGCTGTTACTACAGTATGTGAAGCTGTTACTACAGTATGTGAAGCTGTTACTACAGTATGTGAAGCTGTTACTACAGTATGTGAAGCTGTTACTAGAGTATGTGAAGCTGTTACTACAGTATGTGAAGCTGTTACTACAGTATGTAAAGCTGTTACTAGAGTATGTGAAGCTGTTACTAGAGTATGTGAAGCTGTTACTACAGTATGTGAAGCTGTTACTAGAGTATGTGAAGCTGTTACTAGAGTATGTGAAGCTGTTACTACAGTATGTGAAGCTGTTACTAGAGTATGTGAAGCTGTTACTAGAGTATATAAAGCTGTTACTACAGTATGTGCAGCTGTTACTACAGTATGTGAAGCTGTTACTAGAGTATATAAAGCTGTTACTACAGTATGTGAAGCTGTTACTACAGTATATAAAGATGTTACTACAGTATGTGAAGCTGTTACTACAGTATATAAAGATGTTACTACAGTATGTGAAGCAGTTACTAGAGTATGTGAAGCTGTTATGTGAAGCTGTTACTACAGTATGTGAAGCTGTTACTACAGTATGTGAAGCTGTTACTACAGTATGTGAAGCTGTTACTACAGTATATAAAGCTGTTACTAGAGTATGTGAAGCTGTTACTACAGTATGTGAAGCTGTTACTAGAGTATGTGAAGCTGTTACTACAGTATGTGAAGCTGTTACTACAGTATGTGAAGCTGTTACTAGAGTATGTGAAGCTGTTACTACAGTATGTGCAGCTGTTACTAGAGTATGTGAAGCTGTTACTACAGTATGTGAAGCTGTTACTACAGTATGTGAAGCTGTTACTAGAGTATGTGAAGCTGTTACTACAGTATGTGCAGCTGTTACTAGAGTATGTGAAGCTGTTACTACAGTATGTGAAGCTGTTACTACAGTATGTGAAGCTGTTACTACAGTATGTGAAGCTGTTACTACAGTATGTGAAGCTGTTACTAGAGTATATAAAGCTGTTACTACAGTATGTGAAGCTGTTACTAGAGTATATAAAGCTGTTACTACAGTATGTGAAGCTGTTACTAGAGTATATAAAGCTGTTACTACAGTATGTGAAGCTGTTACTAGAGTATATAAAGCTGTTACTACAGTATGTGAAGCTGTTACTAGAGTATATAAAGCTGTTACTACAGTATATAAAGCTGTTACTACAGTATATAAAGCTGTTACTACAGTATGTGAAGCTGTTACTAGAGTATATAAAGCTGTTACTACAGTATATAAAGCTGTTACTACAGTATATAAAGCTGTTACTACAGTATGTGAAGCTGTTACTACAGTATGTGAAGCTGTTACTAGAGTATGTGAAGCTGTTACTACAGTATGTGAAGCTGTTACTACAGTATGTGAAGCTGTTACTACAGTATGTGAAGCTGTTACTACAGTATGTGAAGCTGTTACTAGAGTATGTGAAGCTGTTACTACAGTATGTGAAGCTGTTACTACAGTATGTGAAGCTGTTACTACAGTATGTGAAGCTGTTACTACAGTATGTGAAGCTGTTACTAGAGTATGTGAAGCTGTTACTACAGTATGTGAAGCTGTTACTACAGTATGTGAAGCTGTTACTAGAGTATGTGAAGCTGTTACTACAGTATGTGAAGCTGTTACTACAGTATGTGAAGCTGTTACTAGAGTATGTGAAGCTGTTACTACAGTATGTGAAGCTGTTACTACAGTATGTGAAGCTGTTACTACAGTATGTGAAGCTGTTACTACAGTATGTGAAGCTGTTACTACAGTATGTGAAGCTGTTACTACAGTATGTGAAGCGGTTACTGCAGTATGTGAAGCTGTTACTACAGTATGTGAAGCTGTTACTACAGTATGTGAAGCTGTTACTAGAGTATGTGAAGCTGTTACTACAGTATGTGAAGCTGTTACTACAGTATGTGAAGCTGTTACTACAGTATGTGAAGCTGTTACTAGAGTATGTGAAGCTGTTACTACAGTATGTGAAGCTGTTACTAGAGTATGTGAAGCTGTTACTACAGTATGTGAAGCTGTTACTACAGTATATAAAGCTGTTACTAGAGTATGTGAAGCTGTTACTACAGTATGTGAAGCTGTTACTAGAGTATGTGAAGCTGTTACTACAGTATGTGAAGCTGTTACTACAGTATATAAAGCTGTTACTAGAGTATGTGAAGCTGTTACTACAGTATGTGAAGCTGTTACTAGAGTATGTGAAGCTGTTACTACAGTATGTGAAGCTGTTACTACAGTATATAAAGCTGTTACTAGAGTATGTGAAGCTGTTACTACAGTATGTGAAGCTGTTACTACAGTATATGAAGCTGTTACTACAGTATGTGAAGCTGTTACTAGAGTATATAAAGCTGTTACTACAGTATATAAAGCTGTTACTACAGTATGTGAAGCTGTTACTAGAGTATATAAAGCTGTTACTACAGTATATAAAGCTGTTACTACAGTATGTGAAGCTGTTACTAGAGTATATAAAGCTGTTACTACAGTATGTGAAGCTGTTACTACAGTATGTGAAGCTGTTACTAGAGTATGTGAAGCTGTTACTACAGTGTGTGAAGCTGTTCCTACAGTATGTGAAGCTGTTACTACAGTATGTGAAGCTGTTACTACAGTATATAAAGCTGTTACTAGAGTATGTGAAGCTGTTACTACAGTATGTGAAGCTGTTACTAGAGTATGTGAAGCTGTTACTACAGTATGTGAAGCTGTTACTACAGTATGTGAAGCTGTTACTAGAGTATGTGAAGCTGTTACTACAGTATGTGCAGCTGTTACTAGAGTATGTGAAGCTGTTACTACAGTATGTGAAGCTGTTACTACAGTATGTGAAGCTGTTACTAGAGTATGTGAAGCTCTTACTACAGTATGTGCAGCTGTTACTAGAGTATGTGAAGCTGTTACTACAGTATGTGAAGCTGTTACTACAGTATGTGAAGCTGTTACTACAGTATGTGAAGCTGTTACTACAGTATGTGAAGCTGTTACTAGAGTATATAAAGCTGTTACTACAGTATGTGAAGCTGTTACTAGAGTATATAAAGCTGTTACTACAGTATGTGAAGCTGTTACTAGAGTATATAAAGCTGTTACTACAGTATGTGAAGCTGTTACTAGAGTATATAAAGCTGTTACTACAGTATGTGAAGCTGTTACTAGAGTATATAAAGCTGTTACTACAGTATATAAAGCTGTTACTACAGTATATAAAGCTGTTACTACAGTATGTGAAGCTGTTACTAGAGTATATAAAGTTGTTACTACAGTATATAAAGCTGTTACTACAGTATATAAAGCTGTTACTACAGTATGTGAAGCTGTTACTAGAGTATATAAAGCTGTTACTACAGTATATAAAGCTGTTACTACAGTATGTGAAGCTGTTACTAGAGTATATAAAGCTGTTACTACAGTATATAAAGCTGTTACTACAGTATGTGAAGCTGTTACTACAGTATGTGAAGCTGTTACTAGAGTATGTGAAGCTGTTACTACAGTATGTGAAGCTGTTACTAGAGTATATAAAGCTGTTACTACAGTATATAAAGCTGTTACTACAGTATATAAAGCTGTTACTACAGTATGTGAAGCTGTTAATAGAGTATATAAAGCTGTTACTACAGTATATAAAGCTGTTACTACAGTATGTGAAGCTGTTACTAGAGTATATAAAGCTGTTACTACAGTATATAAAGCTGTTACTACAGTATGTGAAGCTGTTACTAGAGTATATAAAGCTGTTACTACAGTATATAAAGCTGTTACTACAGTATGTGAAGCTGTTACTACAGTATGTGAAGCTGTTACTAGAGTATGTGAAGCTGTTACTACAGTATGTGAAGCTGTTACTACAGTATGTGAAGCTGTTACTAGAGTATGTGAAGCTGTTACTACAGTATGTGAAGCTGTTACTAGAGTATATAAAGCTGTTACTACAGTATGTGAAGCTGTTACTAGAGTATATAAAGCTGTTACTACAGTATGTGAAGCTGTTACTAGAGTATATAAAGCTGTTACTACAGTATGTGAAGCTGTTACTAGAGTATGTGAAGCTGTTACTACAGTATGTGAAGCTGTTACTACAGTATGTGAAGCTGTTACTAGAGTATGTGAAGCTGTTACTAGAGTATGTGAAGCTGTTACTACAGTATGTGAAGCTGTTACTACAGTATGTGAAGCTGTTACTAGAGTATGTGAAGCTGTTACTACAGTATGTGAAGCTGTTACTACAGTATGTGAAGCTGTTACTACAGTATGTGAAGCTGTTACTACAGTATATAAAGCTGTTACTAGAGTATGTGAAGCTGTTACTACAGTATGTAACGCTGTTACTAGAGTATGTGAAGCTGTTACTACAGTATGTAACGCTGTTACTACAGTATGTGAAGCTGTTACTAGAGTATGTGAAGCTGTTACTACAGTATGTGAAGCTGTTACTAGAGTATGTGAAGCTGTTACTAGAGTATGTGAAGCTGTTACTACAGTATGTGAAGCTGTTACTACAGTATGTGAAGCTGTTACTACAGTATGTGAAGCTGTTACTACAGTATGTGAAGCTGTTACTAGAGTATATAAAGCTGTTACTACAGTATGTGAAGCTGTTACTAGAGTATATAAAGCTGTTACTACAGTATGTGAAGCTGTTACTAGAGTATGTGAAGCTGTTACTAAAGTATGTGAAGCTGTTACTACAGTATGTGAAGCTGTTACTACAGTATGTGAAGCTGTTACTAGAGTATGTGAAGCTGTTACTACAGTATGTGAAGCTGTTACTAGAGTATGTGAAGCTGTTACTACAGTATGTGAAGCTGTTACTACAGTATGTGAAGCTGTTACTACAGTATGTGAAGCTGTTACTAGAGTATGTGAAGCTGTTACTACAGTATGTGAAGCTGTTACTAGAGTATGTGAAGCTGTTACTACAGTATGTGAAGCTGTTACTACAGTATGTGAAGCTGTTACTAGAGTATGTGAAGCGGTTACTAGAGTATGTGAAGCTGTTACTAGAGTATGTGAAGCTGTTACTACAGTATGTGAAGCTGTTACTACAGTATGTGAAGCTGTTACTAGAGTATGTGAAGCTGTTACTACAGTATGTGAAGCTGTTACTAGAGTATGTGAAGCTGTTACTACAGTATGTGAAGCTGTTACTACAGTATGTGAAGCTGTTACTACAGTATGTGAAGCTGTTACTAGAGTATGTGAAGCTGTTACTACAGTATGTAACGCTGTTACTAGAGTATGTAACGCTGTTACTACAGTATGTGAAGCTGTTACTAGAGTATGTGAAGCTGTTACTACAGTATGTGAAGCTGTTACTAGAGTATGTGAAGCTGTTACTAGAGTATGTGAAGCTGTTACTACAGTATGTGAAGCTGTTACTAGAGTATATAAAGCTGTTACTACAGTATGTGAAGCTGTTACTACAGTATGTGAAGCTGTTACTAGAGTATGTGAAGCGGTTACTAGAGTATGTGAAGCTGTTACTACAGTATGTGAAGCTGTTACTAGAGTATGTGAAGCTGTTACTAGAGTATGTGAAGCTGTTACTACAGTATATAAAGATGTTACTACAGTATGTGAAGCTGTTACTAGAGTATGTGAAGCTGTTACTACAGTATGTGAAGCTGTTACTAGAGTATGTGAAGCTGTTACTACAGTATGTGAAGCTGTTACTACAGTATGTGAAGCTGTTACTACAGTATGTGAAGCTGTTACTACAGTACGTGAAGCTGTTACTACAGTATGTGAAGCTGTTACTACAGTATGTGAAGCTGTTACTAGAGTATGTGAAGCTGTTACTACAGTATGTTAAGCTGTTACTAGAGTATGTGAAGCTGTTACTAGAGTATGTGAAGCTGTTACTACAGTATGTAAAGCTGTTACTAGAGTATGTGAAGCTGTTACTACAGTATGTGAAGCTGTTACTAGAGTATGTGAAGCTGTTACTAGAGTATGTGAAGCTGTTACTACAGTATGTGAAGCTGTTACTAGAGTATGTGAAGCTGTTACTACAGTATGTGAAGCTGTTACTAGAGTATGTGAAGCTGTTACTACAGTATGTGAAGCTGTTACTACAGTATGTGCAGCTGTTACTAGAGTATGTGAAGCTGTTACTAGAGTATGTGAAGCTGTTACTACAGTATGTGAAGCTGTTACTACAGTATGTGAAGCTGTTACTAGAGTATGTGAAGCTGTTACTACAGTATGTGAAGCTGTTACTAGAGTATGTGAAGCTGTTACTACAGTATGTGAAGCTGTTACTACAGTATGTGAAGCTGTTACTAGAGTATGTGAAGCTGTTACTACAGTATGTGAAGCTGTTACTAGAGTATGTGAAGCTGTTACTACAGTATGTGAAGCTGTTACTACAGTATGTAACGCTGTTACTAGAGTATGTGAAGCTGTTACTACAGTATGTAACGCTGTTACTACAGTATGTGCAGCTGTTACTAGAGTATGTGAAGCTGTTACTACAGTATGTGCAGCTGTTACTAGAGTATGTGAAGCTGTTACTACAGTATGTAACGCTGTTACTACAGTATGTGCAGCTGTTACTAGAGTATGTGAAGCTGTTACTACAGTATGTGAAGCTGTTACTAGAGTATGTGAAGCTGTTACTACAGTATGTGAAGCTGTTACTACAGTATGTGAAGCTGTTACTAGAGTATGTGAAGCTGTTACTACAGTATGTGAAGCTGTTACTACAGTATGTGAAGCTGTTACTACAGTATGTGAAGCTGTTACTAGAGTATATAAAGCTGTTACTACAGTATGTGAAGCTGTTACTAGAGTATGTGAAGCTGTTACTACAGTATGTGAAGCTGTTACTACAGTATGTGAAGCTGTTACTACAGTATGTGAAGCTGTTACTACAGTATGTGAAGCTGTTACTACAGTATGTGAAGCTGTTACTAGAGTATGTGAAGCTGTTACTACAGTATGTGAAGCTGTTACTACAGTATGTGAAGCTGTTACTAGAGTATGTGAAGCTGTTACTACAGTATGTAAAGCTGTTACTACAGTATGTGAAGCTGTTACTACAGTATGTGAAGCTGTTACTAGAGTATGTGAAGCTGTTACTACAGTATGTAACGCTGTTACTACAGTATGTGCAGCTGTTACTAGAGTATGTGAAGCTGTTACTAGAGTATGTGAAGCTGTTACTACAGTATGTGAAGCTGTTACTACAGTATGTGCAGCTGTTACTAGAGTATGTGAAGCTGTTACTAGAGTATGTGAAGCTGTTACTACAGTATGTGAAGCTGTTACTAGAGTATGTGAAGCTGTTACTACAGTATGTGAAGCTGTTACTACAGTATGTGAAGCTGTTACTAGAGTATGTGAAGCTGTTACTACAGTATGTGCAGCTGTTACTACAGTATGTGAAGCTGTTACTACAGTATGTGAAGCTGTTACTAGAGTATGTGAAGCTGTTACTACAGTATGTGAAGCTGTTACTACAGTATGTAACGCTGTTACTAGAGTATGTGAAGCTGTTACTACAGTATGTAACGCTGTTACTACAGTATGTGCAGCTGTTACTAGAGTATGTGAAGCTGTTACTACAGTATGTGCAGCTGTTACTAGAGTATGTGAAGCTGTTACTACAGTATGTGAAGCTGTTACTAGAGTATGTGCAGCTGTTACTACAGTATGTGAAGCTGTTACTACAGTATGTTCAGCTGTTACTAGAGTATGTGAAGCTGTTACTACAGTATGTGAAGCTGTTACTAGAGTATGTGAAGCTGTTACTACAGTATGTGAAGCTGTTACTACAGTACGTGCAGCTGTTACTAGAGTATGTGAAGCTGTTACTACAGTATGTGAAGCTGTTACTACAGTATGTGAAGCTGTTACTACAGTATGTGCAGCTGTTACTACAGTATGTGCAGCTGTTACTACAGTATGTGAAGCTGTTACTACAGTATGTGAAGCTGTTACTACAGTATGTGCAGCTGTTACTACAGTATGTGCAGCTGTTACTACAGTATGTGAAGCTGTTACTACAGTATGTGAAGCTGTTACTACAGTATGTGAAGCTGTTACTACAGTATGTGCAGCTGTTACTACAGTATGTGAAGCTGTTACTACAGTATGTGAAGCTGTTACTACAGTATGTGCAGCTGTTACTAGAGTATGTGAAGCTGTTACTACAGTATGTGAAGCTGTTACTAGAGTATGTGAAGCTGTTACTACAGTATGTGAAGCTGTTACTACAGTATGTGAAGCTGTTACTAGAGTATGTGAAGCTGTTACTACAGTATGTGAAGCTGTTACTACAGTATGTGAAGCTGTTACTACAGTATGTGAAGCTGTTACTAGAGTATATGAAGCTGTTACTAGAGTATGTGAAGCTGTTACTACAGTATGTGAAGCTGTTACTACAGTATGTAACGCTGTTACTAGAGTATGTGAAGCTGTTACTACAGTATGTAACGCTGTTACTACAGTATGTGCAGCTGTTACTAGAGTATGTGAAGCTGTTACTACAGTATGTGCAGCTGTTACTAGAGTATGTGAAGCTGTTACTAGAGTATGTGAAGCTGTTACTACAGTATGTGAAGCTGTTACTACAGTATGTGAAGCTGTTACTACAGTATGTGCAGCTGTTACTAGAGTATGTGAAGCTGTTACTACAGTATGTAACGCTGTTACTAGAGTATGTGAAGCTGTTACTACAGTATGTGAAGCTGTTACTACAGTATGTAACGCTGTTACTAGAGTATGTGAAGCTGTTACTACAGTATGTGAAGCTGTTACTACAGTATATAAAGCTGTTACTAGAGTATGTGAAGCTGTTACTAGAGTATGTGAAGCTGTTACTACAGTATGTGAAGCTGTTACTACAGTATATAAAGCTGTTACTACAGTATGTGAAGCTGTTACTACAGTATGTGAAGCTGTTACTACAGTATATAAAGCTGTTACTACAGTATGTGAAGCTGTTACTACAGTATATAAAGCTGTTACTACAGTATGTGAAGCTGTTACTAGAGTATGTGAAGCTGTTACTACAGTATGTGAAGCTGTTACTACAGTATATAAAGCTGTTACTACAGTATGTGAAGCTGTTACTAGAGTATGTGAAGCTGTTACTACAGTATGTGAAGCTGTTACTACAGTATGTGAAGCTGTTACTAGAGTATGTGAAGCTGTTAATACAGTATGTGAAGCTGTTACTACAGTATGTGAAGCTGTTACTACAGTATGTGAAGCTGTTATGTGAAGCGGTTACTAGAGTATGTGAAGCTGTTACTAGAGTATGTGAAGCTGTTACTAGAGTATATAAGGATGTTACTACAGTATGTGAAGCTGTTACTAGAGTATGTGAAGCTGTTACTACAGTATATAAAGATGTTACTACAGTATGTGAAGCTGTTATGTGAAGCGGTTACTAGAGTATGTGAAGCTGTTACTACAGTATGTGAAGCTGTTACTAGAGTATGTGAAGCTGTTACTACAGTATGTGAAGCTGTTACTACAGTATGTGAAGCTGTTACTACAGTATGTGAAGCTGTTACTAGAGTATGTGAAGCTGTTACTACAGTATGTTAAGCTGTTACTAGAGTATGTGAAGCTGTTACTACAGTATGTGAAGCTGTTACTAGAGTATGTGAAGCTGTTACTACAGTATATAAAGCTGTTACTAGAGTATATAAAGCTGTTACTACAGTATGTGAAGCTGTTACTACAGTATATAAAGCTGTTACTACAGTATGTGAAGCTGTTACTACAGTATATAAAGCTGTTACTACAGTATATAAAGCTGTTACTACAGTATGTGAAGCTGTTACTACAGTATGTGAAGCTGTTACTACAGTATGTGAAGCTGTTACTACAGTATGTGAAGCTGTTACTACAGTATGTGAAGCTGTTACTACAGTATGTGAAGCTGTTACTAGAGTATGTGAAGCTGTTACTACAGTATGTGAAGCTGTTATGTGAAGCGGTTACTAGAGTATGTGAAGCTGTTACTACAGTATGTGAAGCTGTTACTACAGTATATAAAGCTGTTACTAGAGTATATAAAGCTGTTACTACAGTATGTGAAGCTGTTACTACAGTATATAAAGCTGTTACTAGAGTATGTGAAGCTGTTACTACAGTATGTGAAGCTGTTACTACAGTATGTGAAGCTGTTACTAGAGTATGTGAAGCTGTTACTACAGTATGTGAAGCTGTTACTAGAGTATGTGAAGCTGTTACTACAGTATGTGAAGCTGTTACTACAGTATGTGAAGCGGTTACTACAGTATGTGAAGCTGTTACTAGAGTATGTGAAGCTGTTACTACAGTATGTGAAGCTGTTACTACAGTATATAAAGCTGTTACTTGAGTATGTGAAGCTGTTACTACAGTATGTAACGCTGTTACTACAGTATATAAAGCTGTTACTTGAGTATGTGAAGCTGTTACTACAGTATGTGAAGCAGTTACTAGAGTATGTGAAGCTGTTACTACAGTATGTGAAGCTGTTATGTGAAGCGGTTACTAGAGTATGTGCAGCTGTTACTACAGTATGTGAAGCTGTTACTACAGTATGTGAAGCTGTTACTACAGTATATAAAGCTGTTACTTGAGTATGTGAAGCTGTTACTACAGTATGTGAAGCAGTTACTAGAGTATGTGAAGCTGTTACTAGAGTATGTGAAGCTGTTATGTGAAGCGGTTACTAGAGTATGTGCAGCTGTTACTAGAGTATGCGAAGCTGTTACTACAGTATGTGAAGCTGTTACTAGAGTATGTGCAGCTGTTACTAGAGTATGCGAAGCTGTTACTACAGTATGTGAAGCTGTTACTAGAGTATGTGAAGCGGTTACTACAGTATGTGAAGCTGTTACTACAGTATATAAAGCTGTTACTTGAGTATGTGAAGCTGTTACTACAGTATGTAACGCTGTTACTACAGTATGTGAAGCAGTTACTAGAGTATGTGAAGCTGTTACTACAGTATGTAACGCTGTTACTAGAGTATGCAAAGCTGTTACTACAGTATATAAAGCTGTTACTAGAGTATGTGAAGCTGTTACTACAGTATGTGAAGCTGTTACTACAATATGTGAAGCTGTTACTACAGTATATAAAGATGTTACTACAGTATGTGAAGCTGTTACTACAGTATGTGAAGCTGTTACTACAGTATACAAAGATGTTACTACAGTATGTGAAGCTATTACTACAGTATGTGAAGCTGTTACTACAGTATGTGAAGCTGTTACTACAGTATGTGAAGCTGTTACTACAGTATGTGAAGCTGTTACTACAGTATATAAAGCTGTTACTAGAGTATGTGAAGCTGTTACTACAGTATATAAAGATGTTACTAGAGTATGTGAAGCTGTTACTACAGTATATAAAGCTGTTACTAGAGTATGCGAGGCTGGCGCGACAGTATGTGATGCTGGCGCGTCAGTATGTGAGGCTGGCGCGTCAGTATGCGAGGCTGGCGCGACAGTATGTGAGGCTGGCGCGTCAGTATGTGAGGCTGGCGCGACAGTATGTGAGGCTGGCGCGACAGTATGTGAGGCTGGCGCGTCAGTATGTGAGGCTGTCGCGACAGTATGTGAGGCTGGCGCGTCAGTATGTGAGGCTGGCGCGACAGTATGTGAGGCTGGCGCGTCAGTATGTGAGGCTGGCGCGACAGTATGTGAGGCTGGCGCGTCAGTATGCGAGGCTGGCGCGACAGTATGTGAGGCTGGCGCGACAGTTTTTGAAGCTGGTGCTACAGTATGTGAAGCGCTCGGCAGTACGTGAAGCTGGTGCTACAGTACTTGAAGCTGGCACTACAGTATGGGAAGCAGTAGAGGCTCTCCTTCCCTGAACAGAATATCATTGGTATCGTTCCTTCCCTTTCTAGCTAGCGAGGGGAGATTACACCGTTTCTGCCGTGCTCCCCTGGTGACAGCTGTCTAACACCATATCCTGATTAATATCTGCATTCAGGGCCATTCACACGCTCGGCGGAGCCCTCAACACTGGATCTGTGACAGTGCAGCCAGCCGACCGTGAAGGTCTTTGATCCTCTGTGACTGACACAGCCTGGAATAGTTCCTCAGGTTACTGTACTCTCCCAGTCCTCTCTGTGGTGCTACGCTCTCCTTGTCTTTCTACGGTCCTACCCTGTGACTATAATCTGCTTAATTTCTTCTCAAAGAAGCACTGTCCAATGACAGTACTCTATCCAATGACAGTACTCTGTAGAATGACAATACTCTGTAGAATGACAGTACTCTGTAGAATGACAGTACTCTGTAGAATGACAATAGTCTGTAGAATGACAATACTCTGTAGAATGACAATACTCTGTAGAATGACAGTACTCTGTAGAATGGCAGTACTCTATCCAATGACAGTACTCTGTAGAATGACAATATTCTGTAGAATGACAGTACTCTGTAGAATGACAGTACTCTGTACCATGACAATACTCTGTAGAATGACAATACTCTGTAGAATGACAGTGCCCTGTACCATGACAATACTCTGTAGAATGACAATACTCTGTAGAATGACAGTACTCTGTAGAATTACAATATTCTGTAGAATGACAGTACTCTGTAGAATGACAGTACTCTGTAGAATGACAGTACCCTGTACCATGACAATACTCTGTAGAATGACAATACTCTGTAGAATGACAGTACTCTGTAGAATGACAATACTCTGTAGAATGACAATACTCTGTAGAATGACAGTACTCTGTAGAATGACAATACTCTGTAGAATGACAGTGCCCTGCAAGATGACTATAACTATTTACACCTAGTTGTAGAACTTTATCTGTTTCTCCTGTTACCGTTCCCTGACCATAAGCAAGTGGTAACTAACACTCAACACAATTCCAAGTGGAGAACGTTGTACCATAGCAGCAGACTCTCCCTCTCTCTCGCTTGCTCTTTCTCTCAATTTGTCAATTTCAATTTAAGGGGCTTTATTGGCGTGGGAAACATATGTTTACATTGCCAAAGCAAGTGAAATAGATCATTTAAAAAGTTTTCTATCTCTCTCTCTCCCCCTCTCCCTCTCTTTATCTCTCTCCCTCTCTCTCTCCACCATGGTCAGTTTTAGATCATACTGTATATCACTGGACTATCGTCCTACAGCGGCCTCACAGAAGCCCACAGAACAGTCTGGGCAAACCCTGAGTGGAGTCAAGCAGAGAGAAATGACATGGAAGCTTAATCTAATGATCAACTTCCCTTATCCCATTGAGCACATCCCTATCATCAAACTGTGTCCCCTCTACATACTGTTGTTTTTTTAAGGATGTGTGTTTTTGGCTACCTTCTCTCATGACATCTATTAACAGTCATTCCAAGGCTTCTGTGTTGTGTGAAATATACCATTTCTCAGAGCCTAGCCCCCACATGAAGGCTGGGGATGAGACTCCCAGTAATGAGTCGAGCTGCTATCATACTCACCCCACAGTCTCACACTATCTCTCTCTGACACTTTCCCTCTCTCTCACACACACTCACACTCCTTCTGTTATCTCTATCTGACACTTTCCCTCTCTCTCTCACACACTCACACTCCTTCTGTTATCTCTCTCTGACACTTTCCCTCTCTCTCTCGCACACTCACACTCCTTCTGTTATCTCTCTCTGACACTTTCCCTCTCTCTCTCACACACTCGCACTCCTTCTGTTATCTCTCTCTGACACTTCCCCTCTCTCTCTCACACACTCACACTCCTTCTGTTATCTCTCTCTGACACTTTCCCTCTCTCTCTCACACACTCACACTCCTTCTGTTATCTCTATCTGACACTTTCCCTCTCTCTCACACATTCACACTCCTTCTGTTATCTCTCTCTGACACTTTCTTTCTGTCACGTTCCTGACCTTAATTCCTTTGTTCTGTATTGTTTAGTTGGTCAGGACGTGAGCTGGGTGGGCATTCTATGTTATGTGTTTCTATGTTGGGTTCATTGTCAACTAGCCTGATATGGTTCTCAATCAGGGGCAGGTGTTTTACGTTTCCTCTGATTGAGAACCATATTAAGGTAGGCTGTTCTCACTGTTTGTTTGTGGGTGATTGTTGCTGTGTCTGTGTTTGTTCGCCACACGGTACTGTTTCGTTTCGTTCGTTCGTTTGTTCCTGTTCATGCGTTCATGTTTTATGTGTTCTCAAGTTCAGGTCTGTTAACGTCGTTTATTATTTTGGTAGTTTGTTCAAGTGTTTTTTCGTCTTCGTTATTATTATTAAAATTATTATGTATTCAACCCACGCTGCGTTTTGGTCCGATCCTTGCTCCTCTTCAGACGAGGAGGAAGACGAGCGATACAGAATCACCCACCACAAAAGGACCAAGCAGCGTGGTAACGGGCAGGAACAGCAGCAGCAACAGCGGCCAAAATCTCAGGACTCCTGGACATGGGAGGAGATTTTAAACGGAGAAGGACCCTGGGCACAGGCTGGGGAATATCGTCGCCCCAAAGCTGAGCTGGAGGGAGGGAAAGCTGAGCGGCGGCGATGTGAGGAGGCAGCACGGCAGCGCAAGATAGAATCTGGTTGTTTTCCAGGTACGAGAGGCAGCCCCCGAAAAATTTTGGGAAGGGCTAAAGAGGAGTGTGGCTAAGCCAGGTAGCAGACCTGAGCTCACTCCTCGTGCTTATCATAAGCAGCGCGTTACTGGTCAGGCACCGTGTTATGCGGTTAAGCGCACGGTGTCGCCAGTGCGTGCCCATAGCCTGGTGCGCTATAGGGCAGCCCCCCGAAAGTGTCATGTGAGTGTGGGCATCCAGCCTGGTGCGTATTGTGCCTGCTCAGCGCGTCTGGTCTCCGGTACGCAGTTTCGGTCCAGGGTATCCTGCGCCGGCTCTGCGTGCTGTGTCTCCGGGGCGCTGGGAGGGTGCAGTGCGTCCTATGCCTGCGCTCCGCTCGTACCGGGCAAATGTGGGAGTGGATCCTAAGGGAGAGGTGCGTGTAGTAGGCACTAGATCTCCAGTGCTCACCCACAGCCCGGTTCAACCTGTGCCTGCACTCTGGAGGGTCCGGGCTAGAGTAGTATTCCAGCCTGGGGGAGTGGTGCCAAGGCTGCGCACCAGAGCTCCAGTGCTCCCCCACAGCCCGGTCCTTCAGGTGCCTCCTCCTAACACCAAGCCTCCTGTAGGTCTCCCCAGCCTGGTGGGTCCTGTGGCAGCCCCACGCACCAGGCTGTCTCTCCGTCTCCTCCCTACAGGTGTGCCCGTCTGCCCAGCACCGCCTGCACTGTCCGTCTGCCCAGCGCCGTCTGAGCTGCCTGTCTGCCCAGCGTCGCCTGCACTGCCCGTTTGCCCAGCGCCGTCTGAGCCGCCCGTCTGTCCTGAGCCTTCAAAGCCGCCTGTCTGGTCTGAGCCTTCAAAGCCGCCCGTCTTTCCTGAGCCTTCAAAGCCGCCCGTCTGTCCTGAGCCTTCAGAGTCGTCCGTCAGTCAGGAGCCGTCAGAGCCGTCCGTCAGTCAGGAGCCGCTAGAGCCGTCCGCTAGACAGGAGCCCCCAGAGCCGTCCGCCAGACAGGAGCCGCCAGAGCCGCCCGCCAGCCAGGAGCCGCCAGAGCCGCCAGCCAGCCAGGAGCCGCCAAAGCCGCCAGCTAGCCAGGAGCTGCTAGAGCCGCCAGCCAGCCAGGATCTGCTAGAGCCGTCAGTCAGCCAGGATCTGCCAGAGCCGTCAGTCAGCCAGGATCTGCCAGAGCCGTCAGTCAGCCAGGATCTGCCAGAGTCGTCAGTCAGCCAGGAGCTGCCAGAGCTACCTGTCACGCCGGCGATGCCGGAATTCCCCCTCAGTCCGGAGCTGCCCCTCAGTCCGGAGCTGCCCCTCAGTCCGGAGCTGCCCCTCAGTCCGGAGCTGCCCCTCAGTCCGGTGCTGCCCCTCAGTCCGGTGCTGCCCCTCAGTCCGGTGCTGCCCCTCAGTCCAGTGCTGCCCCTCAGTCCAGTGCTGCCCCTTAATCCAGTGGGGTTAATATGGAGGGTAGCCATTAGGAGGAGGCCACGGAAGCGGGGATTAACTATGGTTGGGTGGGGGCCACGTCCAGAGCCAGAGCCGCCACCTTGGACAGATGCCCACCCAGACCCTCCCCTATAGGTTCAGGTTTTGCGGCCGGAGTCCGCACCTAGGGGAGGGGGGGGGACTGTCACGTTCCTGACCTTATTTCCTTTGTTCTGTATTGTTTAGTTGGTCAGGACGTGAGCTGGGTGGGCATTCTTCTATGTTATGTGTTTCTATGTTGGGTTCATTGTCAACTAGCCTGATATGGTTCTCAATCAGGGGCAGGTGTTTTACGTTTCCTCTGATTGAGAACCATATTAAGGTAGGCTGTTCTCACTGTTTGTTTGTGGGTGATTGTTGCTGTGTCTGTGTTTGTTTCACCACACGGTACTGTTTCGTTTCGTTTGTTCGTTTGTTCCTACCTGTTCGTGCGTTCATGTTTTATGTGTTCTCAAGTTCAGGTCTGTTAACGTCGTTTCTTATTTTGTAGTTTGTTCAAGTGTTTTTTTGTCTTCGTTTAATAATTACAATTATTTATTCAACCCACACTGCGTTTTGGTACGATCCTTGCTCCTCTTCAGACGAGGAGGAAGACGAACGTTACAGGGTGTGCATGGGGAATACGTGGTCTGTCGTATGATCATTTGGTTAAAAGCCAATTTGACATTTGCTCAGTACATTGTTTCACTGAGGAAATGTACGAGTCTGCTGTTAATAATAATGCAGAGGATTTTCCCAAGGTTGCTGTTGATGCATATCCCATGGTAGTTATTGGGGTCAAATTTGTCTCCACTTAATGGATTGGGGTGATCAGTCCTTGGTTCCAAATTTTGGGGAAGATGCCAGAGCTAAGGATGATGTTAAAGAGTCTTAGTATCACCAATTTGAATTTGTTGTCTGTATATTTTATTATTTTATTGAGGATACCATCAACACCACAGGCCTTTTTGGGTTGGAGGGTTTATATTTTGTCCTGTAGTTCATTGAAGGTAATTGGAGAATGGTAGTCCTTAATAGTTGATTCTAAGATTTGTATTTGATCATGTATATGATTTTGCTGTTTCTTCTTTGTTATAGAGCCAAAAAGATTGGAGAAGTGGTTAACCCATACATCTACATTTTGGATATATAATTCTTCATGTTTGTTTAGTGTTTTTCAATGTTCCCAGAAGTGGTTTGAGTCTATGGATTCTTCAATTACTTTGAGCTGATTTCTGACGTGCTGTTCCTTCTTTTTACATAGTGTCTTTCTGTATTGTTTTCGTGATTCACCATAGTGAAGGCGTAGACTCAGGTTTTCCGGATCTCTATGTTTTTGGTTGGACAGGTTTCTCAATTTCTTTCTTCGTTTTTTAGCGTTCTTTATGAAACCATTTGTAATTGTTGTTCATTTTCTTCGGTTTTCTGTTAGAACATTTTTGATTTCATAGGGAAGCCGAGAGGTCAAATATACTGTCAAGATTTTCTTCTGCCAAGATTACACCTTCACTATTACAGTGGAACGTTTTGTCCAGGAAGTTGTCTAAAAGGGATTGAATTTGTTTTTGTCTAATTGTTTTTTGGTAGGTTTCCACACTACATTCTTTCCATCTACAGATTTCTTAATATTTCTCAGTTCCTTCGGCTTTGATGCCTCATGATTGAGTATTGCTCTGTTCAAGTAGACTGTGATTTTGCTGTGTACTGATAGGGGTGTCAGTGGGCTGACTGTGAAAGCTCTGAGAGACTGTGTGTTGAGGTCAGTAATAAAGTAGTCTCTAGTACTACTGCCAAGAGATGAGCTATAGGTGTACCTACCATAGTAGTCCCCTCGAAGCCTACCATTGACTATGTACATACCCAGCGTGCGACAGAGCTGCAGGAGTTGTGACACTTTTTTGTTGGTTATGTTGTCATTGTTGTGCCTAGGGGGGCATATTTGGGAGGGAATACTGTTACCTCCAGGCAGGTGTTTGTCCCCATGTGCTGAGGGTGTCCGGTTCTTGTCCGGTTCTGACATTTATGTGGCCACAGAGTGGTACATGTCCCTGGGTCTGGAAAACATTGATTTATCCCTCCAGGATGGAGAAGATGTCTTCATTAAAGTATGCGGATTCTAGTGGGGGGATATATGTAGCACTCAGGAGGACAACTCTCTCTCTCTCTCCTTCTCTCTCTCTCGTTGTCTCCTTTTTCTCTCTCTCTAACTCCCCCTCCTTCTGCCCTCTCTCTCTCGCGCTCTCTCTCTCTCTGTCTGTCTGTCTGTCTCTCTCTCTCTGTCTCTCTCTCTGTCTCTCTCTCTCTCTCTCTCTCTGTCTCTCCTTCTGCCCTCTTTCTCTGTCTCTTCTTCAGCCCCTCTCCCTCTAACTCCCCCTCCTTCTGCTCTCTCACTCCCCCTCCTTCCACTCTCTCTCTCTCTTTCCACCAACCACTTGCCCTTTAGATCGCCTGTAGACAGGTTGAGGTGAATCATCTCTGTTGTCTCTGTTAGCTCCTCTTCTTTCTATCCCACAGCATGTTACGTCATAGCACAGCTAAGAGTGTGAAAAAACTGATGTGAAGGAAAAACCACATCAATCAAATGGGCAAATGTCAAATCCCGTATTTAGACTGAGAGCAATGACAAGCAGCCTGTACATAAAATGAAATACTTTGGAAGAATATTGCTTTAAAGTAGTGCTTAGATGAATGACATAATAACAATGCTGCTGACTGGGGAGATCACTGCCCACATATAATAACAATGCTGCTGACTGGGGAGATCACTGCCCACATATAATAACAATGCTGCTGACTTGGGAGGTCACTGCCCACATATAATAACAATGCTGCTGACTGGGGAGATCACTGCCCACATATAATAACAATGCTGCTGACTGGGGAGGTCACTGCCCACATATAATAACAATGCTGCTGACTGGGGAGATCACTGCCCACATATAATAACAATGCTGCTGACTGGGGAGATCACTGCCCACATATAATAACAATGCTGCTGGCTTGGGAGGTCACTGCCCACATATTATAGGCTATAGGCTCATACCCAGCATGAGATCCCTCTCTTCTCTCTCCCTGTGTTCTAGGCTGCACCATGCTTGTCAATAGACCTTATTCACGCCACAGCCATGGCCGTTCCAAATCCAGATTTACAGGAAGTGAAAGTGCTTCATTGAAGTCTATTGAAAACAGTGCAAAGCACCCACCACTGTATTATTTTAGTAGTAACTGTAACTGAAGTAACTGAAGGCAAAATGAGACCTTGCATCTGAAGTTCTATCTCAATATTTTGACCTGGCATCTTCCTGAGCAAGAGTTAGATGAGGGCACATCCCCCTCACCAATTGACACCAAACGATTTGTAGGCTACTCCATCACAGCGCTGTGAAAATAAATCCTCAAGCAGACCCTTGAATACCCTCTGCTTGTTGGCCTATGACAGATAAAGCTATGCTGATTCTTCGACCAATGTAGTCAATATTCTGTGAACCATATTTGCAATATTTTGTTCCATTTGATGTTGACCTATCTCACCCTCGGCTTACATCCACCAATAATAATAGCTTCCTTGTTCAAATCAAATCAAAGTTTATTTGTCACGTGCGACGACTACAACAGGTGTAGACCTTACAGTGAAATGCTTACTTACAGGCTCTAACCAATAGTGCTGGGAAAAAAAGGTATG
The DNA here is from genome assembly GCF_045679555.1 of Salvelinus alpinus. Taxonomy (NCBI): domain Eukaryota; kingdom Metazoa; phylum Chordata; class Actinopteri; order Salmoniformes; family Salmonidae; genus Salvelinus; species Salvelinus alpinus. The sequence goes on along the minus strand of NC_092088.1, from coordinate 84,512,768 downwards.
TGTGTGTGTGTAGGTAAGTAAAGAAATAAAACAGTAAAAATACATTTGAAAATAACAGTAGCAAGGCTATATAGAGACACCGGTTAGTCAGGCTTATTGAGGTAGTATGTACATGTAGATATGGTTAAAGTGACTATGCATATATGATGAACAGAGAATAGCAGTAGCGTAAAAAGAGGGTTTGGTGGGTGGTGGGACACAATGCAGATAGCCTGGTTAGCCAATGTGCGGGAGCACTGGTTGGTCGGGCCAATTGAGGTAGTATGTACATTAATGTATAGTTAGTAACTATGCATATATGATAAACAGAGAGTAGCAGCAGCGTAAAAGAGGTGTTGGGGGCAACACAATGCAAATAGTCCGGGTAACCATTTGGTTACCTGTTCAGGAGTCTTATGGCTTGGGGGTAAAAACTGTTGAGAAGCCTTTTTGTCCTAGACTTGGCACTCCGGTACCGCTTACCATGCGGTAGTAGAGAGAACAGTCTATGGCTGGGGTAGCTGGGGTCTTTGACAATTTTTAGGGCTTTCCTCTGACACCGCCAGGTGTAGAGGTCATGGATGGCAGGCAGCTTTGTCCCAGTGATGTACTGGGCCGTACGCATTACCCTCTGAAGTGCCTTGCAGTCCGAGGCCAAGGAATTGCCGTACCAGGCAGTGATGCAACCGGTCAGGATGCTCTCGATGTTGCAGCTGTAGAACCTTTTGAGGATCTCAGGACCCATGCCAAATCTTTTTAGTTTCCTGAAGGGGAATAGGCTTTGTCCTGCCCTCTTCACGACTGTCTTGGTGTGTTTGAACCATTCTAATTTGTTGTTAATGTGGACACCAAGGAACTTGAAGCTCTCAACCTGCTCCATTACAGCCCCGTCGATGAGAATGGGGGCGTGCTCGGTGCTCCTTTTCCTGTAGTCCACAATCATCTCCTTAGTCTTGGTTACGTTGAGGGATAGGTTGTTATTCTGGCACCACCCGGCCAGGTCTCTGACCTCCTCCCTATAGGCTGTCTCATTGTTCTCGGTGATCAGGCTTACCACTGTTGTGTCGTCTGCAAACTTAATGATGTTGTTGGAGTCATGCCTGGCCATGCAGTCATGGGTGAACAGGGAGTACGGGAGGGGACTGAGCACGCACCCCTGGGGAGCTCCATTGTTGAGGATCAGCGTGGCAGATGTGTTGCTACCTACCCTCACCACCTGGGGACGGCCCGTCAGGAAGTCCAGGATCCAGTTGCAGAGGGAGGTATTTAGTCCCAGGTTCCTTAGCTTAGTGATGAGCTGTGAGGGTACTATGGTGTTGAACACTGAGCTGTAGTCAATGAATAGCATTCTCACATAGGTGTTCCTTTTGTCCAGGTGGGAAAGGGCAGTGTGGAGTGCAATAGAGATTGCATCATCTGTGGATCTGTTTGGGCGGTATGCAAATTGGAGTGGATCTAGGGTTTCAGGGATAATGGTGTTGATGTGAGCAATTACCAGCCTTTCAAACGACTTCATGGCTACGGACGTGAGTACTACGGGTCTGTAGTCATTTAGGCAGGTTGCCTTTGTGTTCTTGGGCACAGGGACTATGGTGGTCTGCTTGAAACATGTTGGTATTACAGACTCAATCAGGGACATGTTGAAAATGTCATTGAAGACACCTGTCAGTTGGTCAGCACATGCCCGGAGCACACGTCCTGGTAATCCATCTGGCCCCGCAGCCTTGTGTATGTTGACCTGTTTAAAGGTCTTACTCACGTTGGCTACGGAGAACATGAGCACACAGTCGTCCGGAACAGCTGATGCTCTCATGCATGCCTCAGTGTTGCTTGCCTCGAAGCGAGCATAGAAGTGATTTAGCTCATCTGGTAGGCTCGTGTCACTGGGCAGCTCGCGGCTGTAATAGTTTGCAAGCCTTGCCACGTCCGACGAGCGTCGGAGCCGGTGTAGTATGATTCAATCTTAGCCCTGTATTGACGCTTTGCCTGTTTGATGGTTCGTCGCAGGGCATAGCAGGATTTCTTGTAAGCTTCCGGGATATAGTCCCGCACCTTGAAAGCGGCAGCTCTACCCTTTAGCTCAGTGCGAATGTTGCCTGTAGTCCATGGCTTCTGGTTGGGGTATGTATGTACAGTCACTGTGGGGACGATGTCCTCGATGCACTTATGCACTTCTGTAAGGGAACAGAATTTCTCGGTCATGTCTGCTTGGCTGTCAGACCCCATCCCAACCTCCTCTCCATATATCCTGCTTCCTCAATATTTATATTTTCAATGATTTCTTATTCCTCTTTAATCTCCTTCCATCTCTCTATCCCTTCATTCTTCCATCCCTCCATTCCCCCATCCTTCGATCCCTCCATCCTTCCCTCTCTCCGGCTTTGCGTCAGCATAGACATCGACACGAAGGCATGGTCTCCGTCCCAAATGGCATTATATTCCCTACCTAGTGCACTAATTTTGACCAGAGCCCTATATACGGAAAAGAGTGCCAGTTAGGACCTAACCAATGTGTCTGTGTTTTCCTTTGGAGAGGCAGATGACAGAGTTACGGAGCTTGCCTTAGTGGTGGTGGCGACAGAAAGTCCATGCAGCGTGTGTGGAAGCGTCGATATGGCCCACTCTGGGTTTTTAGAAAAGCAACTCCCGGGACCCATCTCTGGGTTCACCAAGCGGTGGAATTGCTTTCTGTGGAGACATTAAACAAACAGAGAAGTAAACACTCAACGTATTTTTTGCCCCTCACACACACACACACACACAAACACACACACCCCTACCGCCCCACCCAATTCCCGTTCGGAAAGATCCGTGATCCGTGAAATGCATTATTGCCTGACCCAGAGAAATGGAATAACGTTCATAAAACATAGTGGCATTACCTTTCAGTGTTAAAGCAGGCAGCAGCGACCTTGCTCTGTCCTCATTGGTCCCAGCCAAAAGAGCAAATGCTCACTCACACAGGCCTGAACTTGTGTTCGAATGAAAACATGATTTTATTTTGTCAGTATAGGTTATTACAGCTGGCCACTGTTTTCTTGTTATCATTTATGAAGAGTCTATATACTAGCCAAAAGAGCAAATGTTCACTCACATTAGAGTCAACCGATTTTTGCATGATTGGACTCTTCAAAACATTTTCTTTACATTTTTAAAATGAGATCTGATTTACCGATGTTTTATTTTTTTGAAGTTCAAGTTTCAAAGCATTAGGCACTTATCAGGCTACCTCTAATTATTGTTAGAGCAGTAGGCACTTATCAAGCTACCTCTAATCATTGTTAGAGCAGTAGAAACTTATCAGGCTACCTCTAATCATTGTTAGTTTGAGATACAGGAGGAATGGGGCCTTTATTGTCCCTGTTTTCCTCTAATCATTACAGTCTATTCACTTTTCTCAAAAGATAACAAGGACTGACAATCTGATACAGTTCATAGCACAAAATAGAAGGTTAGGAATCACTAATTAGTCAAAGCCACCAATTTGTGACAATACTACATGCACATTTTGATATTCATGACTACATTAGCACATATTTATTAACACCATTATCCTACTTGGCATGCGTCATCATGACATGCATCACTGTATCCCCTCACCCATCCATCCAGAAACTGTTCTTGCAATGTAGCCAATGTGGTTGCATCCAAACTGGGACCCCAGTGGCTCCGGTCAAAAGTATTGCACTATATAGGAAATAGGGTACCAACTTGGGTGCACCCTGAGTTTAGCTGTGGTCATGCAGTGATACTTACTTCCACCTACCTTACTCCCATTTCCTGTCCCTCTCTTCACTGGACCCAGATCCACTCACTCAAAGCATTATGAGTAAAATGGCTCCATTCACTAGGAAGAGTCAAGCACGTTTTATTAATCCTCACAGCGTTAGTTGAACTCATTTGATGCTCGCTTGGTCGGTTCTATGTTCAATTCACGGTCCTGTGAGCATTAGCAGATAGCCAAAGTCACGCTGGGCTCTCTGGAATCAGACACTGGTCCTCATGGAAATAGTATTACATAAAATACAGTTGTAATTATATGTATTTGCTTAGGGCCAGGGCCAGCTTGCCTTACTGAAAGTAAAGGAAGGGATGTAGGTAATCAATGGATGGATAGGGGGATGAATGGCATCACCTCTTCTTCTCAAGGACAAATGGCTAATTAAAGAAGTGATGGAAGATTGAGTCAAGTTATATACTTAAAGGACCAATGCAGCCATTTTTATTAATATCTGGATAACAATTAAAACGTGTTAGGGATAGGGTCCTTTTTTCAAAAAGTAAGTGATTATTTAATCGCTATTTGTGATTTTATGAAGCCTGTGCTGGTTGAAAAATATATTGTCGGGCGCCATCCTCAAACAATCGCATGGCATGCTTTCACTGTAAAGCCTATTGTAAATCGGACAATGCCGTTAGATTAACAATAATTTAAGCTTTTAACAGATATAAGACACTGGGTATGTACCTAGATGTTTAATATCCATAATATCCACAACTTTGTCCCTGACCTGTTTGGAGAGCTCCTTGTCTTCATAGTGTCGCTTGCTTGGTGGTGCCCCTTGCTTAGTGGTGTTGCAGACTCTGGGGCCTTTCAGAACAGTTTGTGTGTGTGTGTGTGTGTGTGTGTGTGTGTGTGTGTGTGTGTGTGTGTGTGTGTGTGTGTGTGTGTGTGTGTGTGTGTGTGTGTGTGTGTGTGTGTGTGTGTGTGTGTGTGTGTGTGTGTGTGTGTGTGTGTGTGTGTGTGTGTGTGTGTGTGTGTGTGTGTGTGTGTGTGTGTGTGTGTGTGTGTGTGTGTGTGTGTGTGTGTGTGTATTTATACTGAGATAATGTAACAGATCATGTGACACTTAGATTGCACACAGTTTGACTTTATTTAGCTAGTTATGTGACTTCTGAAGGTGAATAGTTGCACCAGATCTTATTTAGGGGCTTCATAGCAAAGGGGGTGAATACATATGCACGCACCACTTTTCCGTTTTTAATTATTTTTGTATTTTTTTAAACAAGTTATTTTTTCATTTCACTTCACCAATTTGGACTATTTTGTGTATGTCCATTACATGAAATCCAAATAAAAATCAATTTAAATAACAAGTTACAATGAAACAAAATAGGAAAAACACCAAGGAGGTTGAATACTTTTGCAAGGCGCTGTATGTAACACTTCATCTGTGGTGAAAGGTTATAGAGCTAGACCAGTGTTTGACAGACCACGAGATCCCGATAATCGGTTTTGTCACAAAATCGTCTGTAGCGTCCGAATGGATTGGCCAACAAACTATTCTGACCCCTCTATGGAAAGATGAGACCGACTCTCCTGAACATGGAGTTCTCCATTTTGCTCTACGACCCCCACAAAAGTCTTGGTACTCATCTTGAAGTCCGTACAGCCGATCTGCCATCTTCTTTCTGTAGCGTCCAAACAGTTTGGGCTACACACTAATATGACCCCTCTGTGGAAAGGTGAGACTCTCATGAACAATATTCGTCTGAAGGTCCCCCAGTACCAGCTGAATATAATGAATAGAAGTACTATATATACGGTATGGACACTGTTTAGTACCAAGAATAAGGCGTTAAATACATGTAAAATATTTCCTGATCGGTCTTTTCTCTCAGATTTAGGACAAACACTTCAGAACAAACTTCCTTTAGATTTTTTGGGGGGTCTATTTGTTCCACGTAGTGAAGCTGTGTAACACACTAGGCGTAGTGGGTGCGGAGTCAGGTGCAGGAGGCAGAAAGTTCAGAATAGCTCTTTATTACGCACAGGGAAAAGTAGTACTCTCCACGAAACTGGGCGTAATCAAACAAATGCCCAAAACAGGTAACTGAACAACACTCACCACCACACGTCAACACAGTGGGAAAAATAATCAAGCCCGCACAAAGAGCAGGCGGGCCTACCGGCTTAAATAGCCCAACTCAAAATCTAAACAAGAAACAGGTGAAACAAATCAGACAATACCAACAGAAAAGGGAAAAGGGATCGATGGTAGCTAGTAGGCCGGTGACGACGACCGCCTAGCGCCACCCGAACAGGAAGAGGTGCCACCTTCGGTAGAAGTCGTGACAAGCTGTTATTCTGGCTCCCGAGTGGCACAGTGGTCTAAGGCACTTAATCTCAGTGAAAGAGGTGTCACTACAGTCCCTGGTTTGAATCCAGGCTGTATCACATCCAGCCGTGATTGGGAGTCTCATAGGTGTGGCGAACAATTGGCCCGGCGTCGCCGGGGTAGGCTGTTATTGTAAATAAACATTTGTTCTTAACTGACTTGCCTAGTCAAATAAGGGTTAAATTAAAAAAATAAACAAATGATATGTGTTTGTATGGGCTAAAAGCAGTAAGGCCAAAAATATAATGTCATCTAATGCCAAGAGTTTGCAAAGCTGTCAAAAGGTGGCTGCTTTGAAGAATGTAAATAGAATGTAGAATGTAAAATATATTTTGTTTTGTTAAGCACTTTTTGGGGTACTGCATGATTCCTTATGTGTTATTTCATAAATTTGATGTTTTCACTATTATTCTACAATGTAGAAAATAGTTAAAATAAAGAAAAACCCTGGAATGAGTAGGTGGGTCTAAACATTTGACTGGTACTGTATATTTCTTGTTAAAAGAGTGTACAGTAAAACCAGCACGTAGACCTAGAGTAATCCCATGCAGGCACAGATGTATTTATTTTTATTTAACCTTTATTTAACTATTGTATTTAGATAATAAACAACATGGTAGGTGACAGTGTATAACTAGAGCATACCTCTCCACACCTCTTTACCACCATCAATCGCACTAAAGAAAGGTCAGCTAGGCCTGTGTCCGTTCACTGTAGTCTAAGAAGTCCTGTTCGCTCCATTACTTCACAACAAGGAGAACAAGAACAGCTCTCACCCTCACCTGAAGTAACCCCCACATCACCTTCCCCCCCTCTGCCTCACCCATCCTTGCTCTCCATGGGAGAATCTCAATTGCATTCTGCTCTCTCCTCGCCTCCTTTACAAAACATATTGGTGGAGAAGGTCAGAGGGAAGGGACCTCTGACTTTTTCATCTAATGGGTTTTGAGAAGGAGACGAGTAGAGAGGACGCGAGGTGTATGCAATTGAGATCATCCCTATGTTCCCCCTTCAGCACTTACCTTCCTCCTTCCTTATCTCCCTCATCCCCCGTTCCCTGCTCACCATTTCTTGTCCTCACTTACCTGACCCTTCTCCCACCTCGTTCCCCGTCCCTCACTCTGTTCCCTACTCTACCTATGCCCCCCCTCTCTCAGCCTCCTTCCCCCACAGCCCCTTTGCTGTCACACCAATTGCAAATTGCCAAACAAATGAACCCCTTGCCAGGGACACATTAGGATGAATTATCTTTAAAGAGGACCATTTATTTAAATCTCAACTGACAGAGTGGGTGGAATCTCTGATTGCATTTGGTTCCTCCTTGGGAGAAGCAGAGGATGAAGGGGGGGGGGGGGGTGAAGCACAGGGATGGCATTTCAATGCCATTTAGATGAGTAGTCCCAGTGCACCAGCGTGTGCGAGAGAGCGAGATAAATATCTTACAATAACCTCTCCTCTTGTTCCAAGCAGTGCCGTGCCGTTACATTCTGCTTAATCATATTTACACTGAGTTTACAAAACATTAGGAACACCTGCTCTTTCCATGATATAGACTGGACTGACCGGGTGAAAGCTATGATCCATTATAGATGTTAAATCCACTTCAATATGTGTAGATGAAAGGGAGGAGACAGGTTAAATAATGATTTTTAAGCCTTGGTGGGGGAGGGGGGGGGGGGGGGGGGGGCAACTCAATATTCGGAAGGTGTTCCTAATGTTTTGAACACTATATATCATGGTGAATAAGAGTCAAATGATATGGTCATCTCTTGTTTTTCAGATATATTGGTATATCTTATCTCTCCCGCTGAAACCCTGACAGCCTTACTGAGGGGAATTGACTTGTGACTTGGGCTAAGGTCAAAGGTAGTGCACTATTATAGGGAATACTGGGCCATTTGGGACATACATTAAGAGTCGCATGAAATGAAGAGCGGGAGAAAGGTTATTCTAGAAGCTTTTACATCAGTTCACACCTTTAAAAGTTTCCCTGATTTCAGTTCATAGTACCTTTCTCTCAATCACAATCTCTCCCTCTCTCTCCCTGGCTTGCGCGCGCTCGTTCTCTCTCGCTCTCTTGCGCTCGCTCCCCCTCTCTCTCGCTCCCCCTCTCTCTTTCTCGCCACCTCTCTCTCTCTCGCCCCCCTCTCTCGCCCCCCCCTCTCGCTCCCCCTCTCTCGCTCCCCCTCTCTCTTTCTCGCCACCTTTCTCTTTCTCGCTCCCCCTCTCTTGCTCCCCCTCTCTCTCACTCTCGCTCCCCCTTCTACCTCTCTCTCGCTCCCCCTTCTACCTCTCTCTCTTCCCTGCTGTGCCATCATGAAGCTAGGCTCTCAACACTTTAAGGTTGTTTTTTTTCTCCATCTAATTTTACCCTTGGGTAAACTCGAGTAGATTTCATATGAACGCCCATCATTTTAAACACTTGTTTCAGGCGTCATTTCTCCCTGGGTTTATGGGTGCCTTCGCTCTGCTACGGTGATGGACTATTAATAAAAAGACAGGCAAATGCGGAGAGGAGAGTGAAGCATTCTGGGACTGTAACAATGGTGAACATATATGCGATGGCACTACTTCCCCGTGAGATTCCTTATTAGAGATCCCGCAATCAAAACTGATTTTTGTTTTGATTCTACTAAGTTCCTTTATGCTATTTAATTTATTGAGGACAAACAAAAAGACAAACGCTTCATCTGTTAGACCATCGTCAGTGGATGTGACTACCTCCACAGTACCCCTTTCTTTCTTTCGCTACCCCAGCTAAAGGAAGGGAAGGGAGGGTCCAGACATACACCATCCTTCCAGCTGGAAAGCTAACCTCTAGCTGGATTTTGCTCCAACCTAACCCTAACATCTAATTCTTCTAAATAGCTCCTAATAATAATATTAATAATAATAATAATAATACATAGGACTTATACAGTGCTTTTCATGGACCCAAAGTTGCTTTACAATTAGATATTTCTTTAAACAAACAGGAATCAAAACAAAACATCAGACTAAAATAAAACATGAATAAAGAGAGGGGTGGGGTCAAAGAAGGGAAAGAGCAGTGTTACAGCAGGAAGCAGAACCCTGCATACCCAGTAACTCTCCAGAAGGGAAAGAGCAGTGTTACAGCAGGAAGCAGAAGCCTGCATACCCAGTAACTCTCCAGAAGGGAAAGAGCAGTGTTACAGCAGGAAGCAGAAGCCTGCATACCCAGTAACTCTCCAGAAGGGAAAGAGCAGTGTTACAGCAGGAAGCAGAAGCCTGCACACCCAGTAACTCTCCAGAAGGGAAAGAGTAATGTTACAGCAGGAAGCAGAAGCCTGCATACCCAGTAACTCTCCAGAAGGGAAAGAGCAGTGTTACAGCAGGAAGCAGAACCCTGCATACCCAGTAACTCTCCAGAAGGGAAAGAGCAGTGTTACAGCAGGAAGCAGAAGCCTGCATACCCAGTAACTCTCCAGAAGGGAAAGAGTAATGTTACAGCAGGAAGCAGAAGCCTGCATACCCAGTAACTCTCCAGAAGGGAAAGAGCAGTGTTACAGCAGGAAGCAGAACCCTGCATACCCAGTAACTCTCCAGAAGGGAAAGAGCAGTGTTACAGCAGGAAGCAGAAGCCTGCATACCCAGTAACTCTCCAGAAGGGAAAGAGCAGTGTTACAGCAGGAAGCAGAAGCCTGCATACCCAGTAACTCTCCAGAAGGGAAAGAGCAGTGTTACAGCAGGAAGCAGAACCCTGCATACCCAGTAACTCTCCAGAAGGGAAAGAGCAGTGTTACAGCAGGAAGCAGAAGCCTGCATACCCAGTAACTCTCCAGGAGGGAAAGAGCAGTGTTACAGCAGGAAGCAGAAGCCTGCATACCCAGTAACTCTCCAGAAGGGAAAGAGCAGTGTTACAACAGGAAGCAGAAGCCTGCATACCCAGTAACTCTCCAGAAGGGAAAGAGCAGGTTTACAGCAGGAAGCAGAAGCCTGCATACCCAGTAACTCTCCAGAAGGGAAAGAGCAGTGTTACAGCAGGAAGCAGAAGCCTGCATACCCAGTAACTCTCCAGAAGGGAAAGAGCAGTGTTACAGCAGGAAGCAGAAGCCTGTATACCCAGTAACTCTCCAGAAGGGAAAGAGCAGTGTTACAGCAGGAAGCAGAAGCCTGCATACCCAGTAACTCTCCAGAAGGGAAAGAGCAGTGTTACAGCAGGAAGCAGAAGCCTGCATACCCAGTAACTCTCCAGAAGGGAAAGAGCAGTGTTACAGCAGGAAGCAGAAGCCTGCATACCCAGTAACTCTCCAGAAGGGAAAGAGCAGTGTTACAGCAGGAAGCAGAAGCCTGCATACCCAGTAACTCTCCAGAAGGGAAAGAGCAGTGTTACAGCAGGAAGCAGAACCCTGCATACCCAGTAACTCTCCAGAAGGGAAAGAGCAGTGTTACAGCAGGAAGCAGAAGCCTGCATACCCAGTAACTCTCCAGAAGGGAAAGAGCAGTGTTACAGCAGGAAGCAGAAGCCTGCATACCCAGTAACTCTCCAGAAGGGAAAGAGCAGTGTTACAGCAGGAAGCAGAAGCCTGCATACCCAGTAACTCTCCAGAAAGGAAAGAGCAGTGTTACAGCAGGAAGCAGAAGCCTGCTAACCCAGTAACTCTCCAGAAGGGGGGTTGGCAATCCCTGCCTTCTTGAAAGACAGCAGAGAGCTATAGAACTACTGTAAGCACCACACAAAACTCATGAAATGGTGGTCCTAAAGTACATCTACTGCATGAGTAGGGCAAACCGATGACTATGCTCTAATAATCTTTAATGTACATTTAGGGTTGATTTAAGGTTATATTAAATCTTACTGTACATGTACCGCATGAATGACGCTAACTGTTTGTTGTATGGGTCGTGTGTTTCGTAGGTTGTTATATGGGTTGTCTGTTTCATAGTGCTGTACTACAGGCTAATAAGCTTTCAAGTGCATTAAGGGTTACATTTTACATTCTAGTCATTTAGCAGACGCTCTTAAAAAGATCGAATTGAAGGAGCAATTAGGATTAAGTGCCTTGAAAAAGGGCACATGGATCGATTTTTCACCTAGTCGGCGCAGGTATTTGAACTAGTGACTTTGGTTACTGGCCCAATGCTCTTAATTAACCTTTTATGGCTGCAGCCCGGTGTCGGTACACTTATGACAACAGCCCGTCCAAGTGCAGGGCGCAAAATTCAAAATATATTTTTTTGAAATATTTAACTTTCACACATTAACAAGTCCAATACAGCAAATGAAAGATACACATCTTGTGAATCCAGCCAACATGTCCGTTTTTTAAAATGTTTTACAGCGAAAACACCACGTATATTTATGTTAGCTCACCACCAAATACAAAAAAGCACAGACATTTTTCACAGCACAGGTAGCTTGCACAAAACCAACCTAACTAACCAAGAACCAACCAAACTAACCAAGAAACAACTTCATCAGATGACAGTCTTATAACAAGTTATACAATAAATCTATGTTTTGTTCGAAAAATGTGCATATTTGAGGTATAAATCATAGTTTTACATTGCAGCTACAATTGGAAATAGCACCGAAGCAGCTAGAACAATTACAGAGACCAAATTGAAATACCTAAATACTCATCATAAAACATTTATGAAAAATACATGGTGTACAGCAAATTAAAGACAAACATCTTGTGAATCCAGCCAATATTTCCGATTCTTTAAGTGTTTTACAGCGAAAACACAATATAGCATTATATTAGCTTACTACAATAGCCAACCACACAACAGCATTGATTCGTTAGGCACGTTAGCGATAGCGAATAAACCAGCAAAAGATATAGATTTTTTCACTAACCTTCTCAAACTTCATCAGATGACAGTCCTATAATTCATTATTATATATACATATCATTTATCGCCCTCCAGGTTCCCTTGGAGAGTTCATCAATGAGCTTGACGCCCTGATAAGTTCCTTTCCTGAGGATGGCTCACCTCTCACAGTTCTGGGTGACTTTAACCTCCCCACGTCTACCTTTGACTCATTCCTCTCTGCCTCCTTCTTTCCACTCCTCTCCTCTTTTGACCTCACCCTCTCACCTTCCCCCCCTACTCACAAGGCAGGCAATACGCTTGACCTCATCTTTACTAGATGCTGTTCTTCCACTAATCTCATTGCAACTCCCCTCCAAGTCTCCGACCACTACCTTGTATCCTTTTCCCTCTCGCTCTCATCCAACACTTCCCACACTGCCCCTACTCGGATGGTATCGCGCCGTCCCAACCTTCGCTCTCTCTCCCCCGCTACTCTCTCCTCTTCCATCCTATCATCTCTTCCCTCTGCTCAAACCTTCTCCAACCTATCTCCTGATTCTGCCTCCTCAACCCTCCTCTCCTCCCTTTCTGCATCCTTTGACTCTCTATGTCCCCTATCCTCCAGGCCGGCTCGGTCCTCCCCTCTTGCTCCGTGGCTCGACGACTCATTGCGAGCTCACAGAACAGGGCTCCGGGCAGCCGAGCGGAAATGGAGGAAAACTCGCCTCCCTGCGGACCTGGCATCCTTTCACTCCCTCCTCTCTACATTCTCCTCTTCTGTCTCTGCTGCTAAAGCCAATTTCTACCACTCTAAATTCCAAGCATCTGCCTCTAACCCTAGGAAGCTCTTTGCCACCTTCTCCTCCCTCCTGAATCCTCCTCCCCCTCCTCCCCCCTCCTCCCTCTCTGCTGATGACTTCGTCAACCATTTTGAAAAGAAGGTCGACGACATCCGATCCTCGTTTGCTAAGTCAAACGACACCGCTGGTTCTGCTCACACTGCCCTACCCTGTGCTTTGACCTCTTTCTCCCCTCTCTCTCCAGATGAAATCTCGCGTCTTGTGATGGCCGGCCGCCCAACAACCTGCCCGCTTGACCCTATCCCCTCCTCTCTTCTCCAGACCATTTCCGGAGACCTTCTCCCTTACCTCACCTCGCTCATCAACTCATCCTTGACCGCTGGCTACGTCCCTTCCGTCTTCAAGAGAGCGAGAGTTGCACCCCTTCTGAAAAAACCTACACTCGATCCCTCCGATGTCAACAACTACAGACCAGTATCCCTTCTTTCTTTTCTCTCCAAAACTCTTGAACGTGCCGTCCTTGGCCAGCTCTCCTGCTATCTCTCTCAGAATGACCTTCTTGATCCAAATCAGTCAGGTTTCAAGACTAGTCATTCAACTGAGACTGCTCTTCTCTGTGTCACGGAGGCGCTCCGCACTGCTAAAGCTAACTCTCTCTCCTCTGCTCTCATCCTTCTAGACCTATCGGCTGCCTTTGATACTGTGAACCATCAGATCCTCCTCTCCACCCTCTCCGAGCTGGGCATCTCCGGCGCGGCCCACGCTTGGATTGCGTCCTACCTGACAGGTCGCTCCTACCAGGTGGCGTGGCGAGAATCTGTCTCCGCACCACGTGCTCTCACCACTGGTGTCCCCCAGGGCTCTGTTCTAGGCCCTCTCCTATTCTCGCTATACACCAAGTCACTTGGCTCTGTCATATCCTCACATGGTCTCTCCTATCATTGCTATGCAGACGACACACAATTAATCTTCTCCTTTCCCCCCTCTGATAACCAGGTGGTGAATCGCATCTCTGCATGTCTGGCAGACATATCAGTGTGGATGACGGATCACCACCTCAAGCTGAACCTCGGCAAGACGGAGCTGCTCTTCCTCCCGGGGAAGGACTGCCCGTTCCATGATCTCGCCATCACGGTTGACAACTCCATTGTGTCCTCCTCCCAGAGTGCTAAGAACCTTGGCGTGATCCTGGACAACACCCTGTCGTTCTCAACTAACATCAAGGCGGTGACCCGTTCCTGTAGGTTCATGCTCTACAACATTCGCAGAGTACGACCCTGCCTCACGCAGGAAGCGGCGCAGGTCCTAATCCAGGCACTTGTCATCTCCCGTCTGGATTACTGCAACTCGCTGTTGGCTGGGCTCCCTGCCTGTGCCATTAAACCCCTACAACTCATCCAGAACGCCGCAGCCCGTCTGGTGTTCAACTTTCCCAAGTTCTCTCACGTCACCCCGCTCCTCCGCTCTCTCCACTGGCTTCCAGTTGAAGCTCGCATCCGCTACAAGACCATGGTGCTTGCCTACGGAGCTGTGAGGGGAACGGCACCTCCGTACCTTCAGGCTCTGATCAGGCCCTACACCCAAACAAGGGCACTGCGTTCATCCACCTCTGGCCTGCTCGCCTCCCTACCTCTGAGGAAGTACAGTTCCCGCTCAGCCCACTCAAAACTGTTCGCTGCTCTGGCACCCCAATGGTGGAACAAACTCCCTCACGACGCCAGGTCAGCGGAGTCAATCACCACCTTCCGGAGACACCCGAAACCCCACCTCTTTAAGGAATACCTAGGATAGGATAAAGTAATCCTTCTAACCCCCCCCCCCCTTAAAAGAGTTAGATGCACTATTGTAAAGTGGTTGTTCCACTGGATATCATAAGGTGAATGCACCAATTTGTAAGTCGCTCTGGATAAGAGCGTCTGCTAAATGACTTAAATGTAAATGTAAATGTATAACATCATATTACACAATACATATATGGTTTGTTCAAAAATGTGCATATTTAGCGGCACAAATCGTGGTTATACATTGGGAAAACTTAGCATCTTTTTCCCAGAATGTCCGGATATATTTCTGACACTCACCTATTCTAATCAAATAACTATTCATAGACTTGACTAAAAAATACATGTTGGACAGCAAATTAAAGATAGCTTAGTTCTTAATGCAATCGCCGTGTTAGAATTCTAAAAATAACTTCATTACGACATGCAGCTTACGTTATGGCGAGAGAGCGCCCAAAATCTGGGCGCAAACTAATAGTACACATGTTCGACAGATACATGAAATAACATCATAAATGGGTCCTACTTTTGATGATCTTCCATCAGAATGTTGTACAAGGGGTCCTTCGTCCAGAACAATCGTTGTTTGGTTTTAGAACGGCCTTTTTTCCTCTCGATTTAGCAAGCAAAACTTGCCAAGTGGCGCGAAACTCTCCATCGTCAACAAACTCAGAGAATGGAACACGCCAAAACTCCCGAAAAAATTTCAATAATCTGATTAAACTATATTGAAAAAACATACTTTACGATGATATTGTCACATTTATCAAATAAAATCAAAGCCGGAGCTATTAGCCGTCTATAACAACAGCTTTTCAGAAGCCAATCCGGAGGTCCTTTCCGCGTCTTCCTGAACAAAGGAAATTGGGGTCCTGTCATTCCAAGCGCTCTCTTTTGACCATAGAAAGAGCTAGAGACCCCATTTCACCTCTCACAGCCTATTGACATCTAGTGGAAGGCGTATGAAGTACATGTATACTAATAGATTTCAAGCAAAAGATTAGGTAGGCCCTGGAACAGAACCTCGATTTGAGATTTTTCACTTTCTGACAGGAAGTTTGCTGCAAAATGAGTTCTGTTTTACTCACAGATATAATTCAAACGGTTTTAGAAACTTGAGAGTGTTTTCTATCCAATAGTAATAATAATATGCATATTGTACGAGCAAGAATTGAGTACGAGG
Source organism: Salvelinus alpinus (assembly GCF_045679555.1). Lineage (NCBI taxonomy): Eukaryota > Metazoa > Chordata > Actinopteri > Salmoniformes > Salmonidae > Salvelinus > Salvelinus alpinus. Next base: position 84,497,125 of record NC_092088.1, on the reverse strand, counting down.
CCGTTTGAAATGGGCACCTTTCATCCAAGTTACTCAATACTGCCCCTGCAGCCATAAGAAGTTTTAACCACTAGGCTATGTGCCACCCAGTGGGTGGTATTAGGTTATATAGAGTGGCTGCTGGTAGTGACACGAACTGATGATTTATGGGTTGTTTCATGGGTTGTTTCATGGGTTGTGTTTATAGTTTTATAAACTTCATTAAGGACTAAAGTCTAGTAATCATTAACTAATGAAGGTTAATCTGTCTGGACAAATACATCAATACAGACCAGAGTGCTAATCCAATGCTAAGTAGTGATATTACTGTACAGTACTCCCTCCCTTCAGATCAGTCTGCTAAGTAGTGATACTTACTGTACAGTACTCCCTCCCTTCAGACCAATCTGCTAAGTAGTGATACTTACTGTACAGTACTCCCTCCCTTCAGACCAGTCGGCTAAGTAGTGATATTACTGTACAGTACTCCCTCCCTTCAGACCAGTCTGCTAAGTAGTGATACGTACTGTACAGTACTACCTCCCTTCAGACCAATCTGCTAAGTAGTGATATTATTGTACAGTACTCCCTCCCTTCAGACCAATATGCTAAGCAGTGATACGTACTGTACAGTACTCCCTCCCTTCAGACCAATCTGCTAAGTAGTGATACGTACTGTACAGTACTCCCTCCCTCCAGACCAATCTGCTAAGTAGTGATACGTACTGTACAGTACTCCCTCCCTTCAGACCAGTCTGCTAAGTAGTGATATTACTGTACAGTACTCCCTCCCTTCAGACCAGTCTGCTAAGTAGTGATATTACTGTACAGTACTCCCTCCCTTCAGACCAGTCGGCTGAGTAGTGATATTACTGTACAGTACTCCCTCCCTTCAGACCAGTCTGCTAAGTAGTGATACGTACTGTACAGTACTCCCTCCCTCCAGACCAATCTGCTAAGTAGTGATACGTACTGTACAGTACTCCCTCCCTTCAGACCAATCTGCTAAGTAGTGATATTACTGTACAGTACTCCCACCCTCCAGACCAATCTGCTAAGTAGTGATATTACTGTACAGTACTCCCTCCCTCCAGACCAATCTGCTAAGTAGTGATATTACTGTACAGTACTCCCTCCCTTCAGACCAGTCTGCTAAGTAGTGATATTACTGTACAGTACTCCCTCCCTTCAGACCAATCTGCTAAGTAGTGATATTACTGTACAGTATTCCCTCCCTTCAGACCAGTCTGCTAAGTAGTGATACGTACTGTACAGTACACCCTCCCTTCAGACCAATCTGCTAAGTAGTGATACGTACTGTACTTTACTCCCTCCCTCCAGACCAGTCTGCTAAGTAGTGATATGTACTGTACAGTACTCCCCCCCCCCCCCTTCAGACCAATCTGCTAAGTAGTGATACGTACTGTACTTTACTCCCTCCCTTCAGACCAATCTGCTAAGTAGTGATATTACTGTACAGTACTCCCTCCCTTCAGACCAATCTGCTAAGTAGTGATATTACTGTACAGTACTCCCTCCCTTCAGACCAGTCTGCTAAGTAGTGATATTACTGTACAGTACTTCCTCCCTTCAGACCAGTCTGCTAAGTAGTGATACTTACTGTACAGTACTCCCTCCCTTCAGATCAGTCTGCTAAGTTGTGATACTTACTGTACAGTACTCCCTCCCTTCAGACCAGTCTGCTAAGTAGTGATATTACTGTACAGTACTTCCTCCCTTCAGACCAGTCTGCTAAGTAGTGATACTTACTGTACAGTACTCCCTCCCTTCAGACCAGTCTGCTAAGTAGTTATATTACTGTACAGTACTTCCTCCCTTCAGACCAATCTGCTAAGTAGTGATACTTACTGTACAGTACTCCCTCCCTTCAGACCAGTCTGCTAAGTAGTGATACGTTCTGTACAGTACTTCCTCCCTTCAGACCAGTCTGCTAAGTAGTGATACTTACTGTACAGTACTCCGTCCCTCCAGAACAGTCCACTGATTCAAGATGAATCCATTCTTTGTTCATGTAATAACTACAATTAGGCTACTTATTTTATCTAGAAATAGTGTTAGTTTAAGTCATTTTATCATCTTCTGCTCAGTCTATACCATCTATAGCTCACCAATCACTGTACCTGTACACAGCCAATCTGTAAACAGCACACCCAGCTACCTCATCCCCATATTGTTACTTATCCTCTTGCTCTTTTGCACCCCAGTATCGCTACTTGCACATCATCATCTGCACATCTATCACTCCAGTGTTAATGCTAAATTGTAATTATTTAGCCTCTATGGCATATTTATTGCCTTACCTCCATACTCTTCTACATTTGCACACACTGTACATAGCTTTTTCTATTGTGTTATTGACTCTAGGTTTGTTTATCCCATGTTTAACTCTGTGTTGTTTTTTGTCGCACTGCTTTGCTTTATCTTGGCCAGATCGCAGTTGTAAATGAGAACTTGTTCTCAACTGGCCTACTTGGTTAAATAAAGGTTAAATAAAGACCTTCGTCAAACATGTACAAATCTGACACAAAAAAGAATAAGGAAAATCTAAATCATTGTCATATCATAGTGGGGTACAGGGTACAGTTCATTTGATGTTCATGTCAACAACGTTCCCATGATTTCCTGCTTCTATATCTTCTCCATATCTTACTAATTGGGCTCCATTAACATGCATTATGTGCTATTTGTACAGTACTGCACAAACGATGCTTGGGGTAAGAAAAGACAGGAGAAGAGCTTTCATGAGATTAGTAAAGAGAGTAGAAGACAACTGATTCAAGACACACAGCGGGAACAAGTAAAAATAATCTGTTTCTATTATCTCTATAAATGGATCATAGCCAGAAGAGAACCATCAAGAGGGTGGGAGACTGAGCATGCTGGGTGGTATTCTGACATGAGATCCATGCTCTTAATTAGAATTTTCTCAAAGTCTGCCATTGATATCAATGAATGATTTCAAGCAAAGGTCCTAGTTGTGCAAGCTTGATCTTCACTCTGAATCAGGCCCGGTGAGGACAGCAGGGTTGTCACATAACCCAGTCGTATGACCCACTCCTAGTGTTTTACAGAGCCCTCCTGCCTCATGTGTTGTCCCCTTCTGCTGTCACCGCCACCGTCTCCGCGGGCGACAGTTGACAAGATGATGGGTGAGGTCAGAGAGAGGTGGCTTGACAAACTTCACTATCTCGCTCTTTCTCTCATTCTTTTTCTCTTTCTTTCCTCCTCCTCTTCCTCCTCTCTCTCTGTCTTGCTCTCTCCCTTCTCCCTCTCTGTATCTCCCTTTCTCCTGAACCACCTCGTCTTCCCTCCGCCAGCCACCACATTATCTTTACTGTCAAATCTTTGACCCTGAACCAAAGTAACCCACGAGAAATGCTCCCCTCTCCTTTCATAATGTTAGCTAGAGGAGGAAGAGGAGGAGAGTGTTGTCAGCGTGTCAGCCGGTGGCTTGTGCCCACGAGGCCAGCTCTTTCTTCACACCTGCCTTCAAGGATAAGTGGGCTTGTCACGGGCAAATCTAATCTGTCGCTAGGCTCAGTCACACTCAATCCCTAGCTGTGCTAACTCGTCTACTCCTGTCCTTGACTGTCTGCTAGCATTGTTAGCTGCTCACCTACACTACTGCACTCTCCACTCCTGTCCTTGACTGTCTGCTAGCATTGTTAGCTGCTCACCTACACTACTGCACTCTCTACTCCTGCCCTTTACTGTCTGCTAGCATTGTTAGCTGCTCACCTACACTACTGCACTCTCTACTCCTGTCCTTTACTGTCTGCTAGCATTGTTAGCTGCTCACCTACACTACTGCACTCTCTACTCCTGTCCTTTACTGTCTGCTAGCATTGTTAGCTGCTCACCTACACTACTGCACTCTCTACTCCTGTCCTTTACTGTCTGCTAGCATTGTTAGCTGCTCACCTACACTACTGCACTCTCTACTCCTGTCCTTTACTGTCTGCTAGCATTGTTAGCTGCTCACCTACACTACTGCACTCTCTACTCCTGTCCTTGACTGTCTGCTAGCATTGTTAGCTGCTCACCTACACTACTGCACTCTCTACTCCTGTCCTTGACCATAATGGCACCCTATTTCCTATATAGTGCCTATATATATTTATTTATTAATGTATTTATATAGTCCCTATGGGCCCTGGTCAAATGTAGTGCACTATATACGTAGGTAACATGGTGCCACTTGGTACACAGTCTATCTGTTAGCATTGTTAGCCCCCAGCTCTAGTGCTCTCCTCAGCACAGGAGGTTGGTGGTACCTTAATTGGGGAGAATGGGCTCGTGTTAATGAGTGGAGCGGAATAAGTTGAATGGTATCAAATCCATCAAACACATGGTTTCCTTGCCTCCCGAGTGGCGCAGCGGTCGAAGGCACTACATCGCAATGCTTGAGGCGTCACTACAGACCCGGGTTCGATCCCAGCCTGTGTCACAACCGGCAGTGACTGGGAGATAGATGAGGCGGCGCACAATTGGACCAGCGTCGTTAGGCGAGGGTTTGGCCGGCCGGGATTTCCTCATCCCATGGCACTCTAGCGACTCCTTGTGGCGGGCAGTCCGCCTTTAAGCTGACTGCAGTCACCAGCTGGATGGTGTTTCCTCCAACACATTGGTGCGGCTGGCTTCTGGGTTAAGCGAGCAGTGTGGCTTGGCAGGGTCATGTTTTGGAGGATGCATGGCTATCGACCGTCGCCTCTCCCGTGTCCATAGGGAAGTTGCAGCAATGGGACAAGACTGTAAGTACCAATTGGATATCATGAAAAAGGGGTAAAAATACAACAAAATAAGTATAATAATAATAACACATGGTTCCAGGTGTTTAATGCCATTATATTTGCTTCGTTCTGGCCATTATTATGAGCCGTTCTCCCCTCAGCAGCCTCCTGTGCCCCTGAGTGTAGCCTCCCCTGAGTGTAGCCTCCCCTGAGTGTAGCCTCCCCTGAGTGTAGCCTCCCCTGAGTGTAGCCTCCCCTGAGTGTAGCCTCCCCTCAGTGTAGCCTCCCCTGAGTGTAGCCTCCCAGGTAGAGAAAGAAAAGGGATGTGTACACTAACAAACACTTGAGCGAACAGCGGCGATTTCATCGGGAAATGAACAGAAAATGATGGCCGATGTTGTGGTCAGAGGTTATAGGACACCCACCGCTTGCTGTTATTCGTTCGTTGTCCTTACAGTGTTTTGTCTCTTAGATCTGACTCGTCTTCTTGACGAGCTGTAATCTGCCATCACACTGTGCACTTACGTAAAGACAGAACATCAACCATTATGTTAGAAAGAGGAATAGCGGAGAAAGAGATGAGTGTGTGAAAAGTACTTTATCTTTACATTTTAGTCATTTAGCAGACACTATTTTCCTGAGTGACTTACAGTTAGTGCATTCAACTTAAGATAGCTAGGTGAGACCACCACATCACTCATAGTAAGTACATTTTTCCTCAAAGTGGCTATCAGCAGTCAGAGTTAGTAAGGGATTAAAAAAAACTACTGTGTGTTAGTTCACAAAAGGAATGTCTTTTTGTGGGGGGTTGAGGAGGTGGTGGGGGGGGGGGGGGGGGCTGTGGGATTATTTAAAATACTCTTTGAAGAGGTAGGGTTTTAGATGTTTTTGGAAAATCGGCAGGGAGACTGCTGTCCTAGCTTCAGGGGGAAGCTGGTTCCACCATTGGGGTACCAGGACAGAGAAGAGCTTAGACTGGACATCTCGAGATAGAGAGAGAGCATCACTGCCTGGTACGGCAATTGCTCGGCCTCCGACCACAAGAAACTACAGAGGGTAGTGCGTACGGCCCAGTACATCACTGGAGCTAAGCTGCCTGCCATCCAGGATCTCTACCCCAGGCAGTGTCAGAGGAAGGCCCTAAAAATTGTCCAAGACCCCATCCACCCCAGTCATAGACTGTTCTTTCTACTACCGCATGGCAAGCGGTACCGGAGTGCCAAGTCTAGGACAAAAAGGCTTCTCAACAGTTTTTACCCCCAAGCCATAAGACTCCTTAACAGGTAATCAAATGGCTACCCAGACTATTTACATGTGCGCCCCCCCCCCCCCCCCCCCCCACAAACCCCTCTTTTACGCTGCTGCTACTCTCTGTTTATCATATAACCATAGTCACTAACTATACATTCATGTACATACATCAATTGGCCCGACCAATCAGTGCCCCCGCACATTGGCTAACTGGGCTATCTGCATTGTGTCCCACCACCCGCCAACCCCTTTTTCACGCTACTGATACTCTCTGTTTATCATATATGCATAGTCACTTTAACCATATCTACATGTACATACTACCTCAATCAGCCCGACTAACTGGTGCCTGTATATAGCCTCACTACTGTTATTTTTCACTGTCTTTTTACTGTTTTATTTCTTTACTTACCTATTGTTCACCTAATACCTTTTTTGCACTGTTGGTTAGTGCCTGTAAGTAAGCATTTCACTGTAAGGTCTACACCTGTTGTATTCGGCGCACGTGATAAATAAACTTTGATTTGAAATGAGAGATAGAGGGAGAGAGCAGTGGAGCAAAACAGAACAGTGGAGGCCTATCAGAGGGAGATGAATTAAGATGGATTAGAATTTGGATGGTACTCGGAACACAAAGTGGGCTGTCTAATATCTAATCAGCTTCCCATTCAGCCGGTGCAAATTCCTCCCATAAGTGCAGTGTAGGTCAGTTATTAACCCACTGCTGTCGAACATTTAGAGTTCATTACAGAGGCCGCATTGGCCATTGCCTATTCATTTAAATTAATTGAAAATGAATATACTGAAATTGATGGGGATCATTCTGTTGCTAATTTGTACAGTAACTTCAGAACGTATTAATACTTGTGGTGCGCGGGTCAGATGTTTGTTCACCCGCACCCACCCGCAATAGCTAATAATCCATCTGGAACCGCCCGACTATATGTGAGAAAGTCAAAATCTGAGGGTTGCACACGACCCTAACCGCAAATACAGAAATGGTGCTGTAGGCTACAGTCAGATGGAAAGATTTTTTTGACAGGGGGTGCAGGATTGTTTTTTGTGCCTAATACAGATATATTTCTGCTTAGAATTTCCGACATTTTCACAGGCTATGTATTAGTCAACTTGCAGCTTCTCTTCTGTCATTATATTTTGCCTTAGAAGACTAAATAAAGCCCTGCTCACCAGGATAATGTCATACATTTATAGAATGAAAGAAATGCTTCAATCTAGTTGACATCGGTCAAATTCTCTGTGATCTCTGCTTCTTTCGAGGAGCAAAGACGTTTGGAGACCTGGGATAATATACAATAAAAACATATTAAAAATCAAAGATTGTCCATGAAACATGTCCAAATGACATCAGTTTGATCGGTTGTAAGGAAATAGAAAGCTGTGAAAATCCCCCAACATGTTTCTGATAAGATTTCAGTTTGGCTTGGATTCAAATTTTATGTTGTTGAAATATGATCAGCTTGTGACGATTATCAATAACTCAGCAGAGCAAAGAAATACACAAACGCCTGATCAGTCTAGGAAGGATTGTGTATACTAGAGAAAAAAGTTCAGATCTAGTTTGTTTAATACGTGGGGGGGTGACAGTGTCTAGGAGATGGATCCATTTACCCTCTTTTTGAAGTAAGAAAAGATCAATATCACCTCCTCTCTCATACCTCCGCATTTTCTCTATAGCCCAGATCTTTAGTTCATTGACTGAGGTCTTGGTGCTGAATAAAGTGGGCTGCTAGAGGATAGTTCTCGTCCTTGCTCTAATCGAGCTTTTGTGTTCTCTGACCCATGTCTCAGTGTGCATGTGGTCTTCCCGATGTGTAATTTGGAGCACGGGCACTGGATAATGTAGAGTGAGTCCATTCAACTTATTATGTGACTTGTTAAGCACATTTGTACTCCTGAACTTATTTAAGTTTGCCATAACAAAGGGGTTGAAAACTTATTGACTAAAGACATTTCAGCTTTTCATTTTTAATTCATTTGTAAACCTTTCGAAAAACTTAATTACACTTTGACATTATGGGGTATTGTGTGTAGACCAGTGTCCAAAAATCTGTCTAGAACACAACACCATGTGGAAAAAGTCAAGAGGTGTGAATACTTTCTGAAGGCACCCTCATTTGCATCATAATGGAAAATCTGTTTTGCTCTAAATTGTCTTATCATTTGTTGGTCACTATGAGTCATCATGGACTGTCAACATGTCCTCATTTCACTACTCTTCCATATTTGCCTTTTCATTTAATGTGTGTGTGAGATCAGTGAGTTTTGAGCTGTGAGTATGAGTTATTGTGGGTGAGATCATCCATGTAATGGTTGAGGTATTGTTGGTAAGTTGGTGCTGGTTATGAGTTAGTCATAAAAACAGAATGAAGTGACTCTGTTGTTAAGTTACACTCAGGTCAGGGGATCTGGAATCTGCTAGCACACCTTCATAGCGGCTAAAGATATTGATCATACTCTATATTGATGTTCATGCTCCTGATATAAATCCATTCCCATTCTGTTGTCATTGTGTGAATTTCAATGAATTTGAAAATAAACTTCCATTGTTTTACTACTTTGAGTATTTTTTAGTAGTATATTATATGCTATGGAATGTGTTCTGTGTGGAAATGCATAGGCTATCTTGTGTTAAATATGAGCTACTTATAATAACCACTTCCTCCTTCTCTCTCCCTCTCCACAGCTAACCCAACAGGCCCGGCGGTGAAGGGCTACCCAGGTCCATCGGAGGGGGTATTCCGTGAGTCAAGCAGTACCACAGGGATGGTGGTTGGCATCATAGCGGCAGCCGCACTCTGTATCCTCATCCTGCTCTACGCCATGTACAAATACCGCAACCGGGACGAGGGATCTTACCATGTGGACGAGAGCCGTAACTACATCAGTAACACATCGCAGTCCAATGGGACGTTGGTGAAGGACAAACCGCCGAACGCAGCCAAGACCTCCTTTAAGAGCAAGAAGAATAAGGACAAGGAGTATTACGTGTGATCCTTACTGTCTCTGGTCTTCGCCACTGGCCCGACAAACTTTTTGACTCGAGAAGACCAATCAGGAGATCAGAAGACCACTAAAAAGTGTATAATAATGAACAAACAAAATTCAACAAAAACTACAAAATAACATTTTGTCTTAAATTTTACCAAGACATGGTGGGATGGTGTTATACCTGAATGTCAAATGGACTAAAAAATAAAACAGAACATCTTCCTTTAGATTCTTAAAACCCAACAAATTGGGCTTTAGGAAATAGCACCAGGGAGATTGAGGTACTCTATTGGACTATACTGAAGAGGGGTTGGAACTGCAGAATAATCAACAGGAGTACCTATACATCTTAAAACAACAAACAATCCAATCAGTTTTATTCAGTTTATTACCAGGGTGTTGGTTGTCCAAACGGGAGAAGAGAGATGCAAACAGGTGAGGAGAGATGCAAACGGGTGAGGAGAGGTATACAATTGAGGAAGATATATTACAACTATAAACTCCAATGTTTAATTTACATATCCTGTGTTTGTGTTAACTGGGACCTTTTCTACGAGAAAATATTTAAAACGCACAAATGAGGTAAATAAAGAAAACCCAACACCAAACATGTGCAACAACAGATGACGAGTGAATAGAAAAGAGATGGCATAATGGGAAGGCAAGGTAACAGTGAAGAAGGAAGTGAAAGGATAAAGATGCTACCTACTGTATGTTTGACTAATCAGCCAAAGTATTAGCACTGTTTATGGTGGCAATGATGGCCAAAACACAGACTAAAGGAACATTTGGCTGCCTGATCTATCAACAGTGCAAAGACAAAATGGCCTCCGATTAATCTTGATCTAGAGAGACTTATGTCAAGTTATGATTAAGATTCATCTTTGCCAGTTAAGAAATCATGCTGCCTTTGATTCCACACTGTTGTTGAAAACTAAGGCAAAGTGTTTTACAGAATTCTGGAAGGAGAAGTCCGAATGTTCTGAATGCGATCATTCTGATACTGGAACACTCCATGCACGCAAAACGTATCTTATTACAGTACATGTTTATATACAGTACAACCACATCTATATGTGCTTTCTGGACAGTGACAAAGTGGTGTTTTATAGCCTGTTGTATAGATGACCACGCAAGCTATATCTGCTCCTCCTCCAACCATTTTTGGAATAAAAAACAAATTCAAAAATGACAAAAATACCAAATTAAATGTTATTAAGTGTTGCTAGATATAGAAGATTTTATGACGACGTTGATCAGCAATTACTTTTCTTTTCAGTTGGATTCTTTATTCCCCCATTAAACAACTGTTTAGTTTTTATACAAATGCCAACCTGATCTAATAGATATATTGACCCCGCCCAGTAGTAGCCTGACTGTCCTCAAACTGTACAAGGTAATGATAGTGCACAGTAGAGACCTGGCATGATGATATGCAGGAGGAGGTCATGTCTCCAGGGTATCACGAACTTTCTCCCCATTCCTGCTTCTTCCCAATTCCTGGGGCAGTAACAGTAACGGACAGCCTTCCTCCCTATACCTGCCCCACAAACTAAACCTAGCTATGTACGAATGAAGACGTATACTACTGATGATGTTGCTGTATGTGTTCCTATAAGTGGTCCTATAACATGATTGTTTAGTGTATGCTTGGGCTGATGCAAACAACCTGAAGAAAAATAGGAAGAGATCATTTGAACGGTTTGTGTTTTTGTCATTCTACTGTCAGCTCTGTTCTGCTTTCCTGGTGACCTGATGGACTTGGAATGAGTGCTACTATGACCTATAAATAATGAGGATTATTATAAATTCTTTGATTGTTCATTTCTTTTTTGATTTCTACATGTGCTATTTTTTTCTACAGTATTTTATGTTCAAATTGTGACAATGTCTTTATTATTGACCTCAGTAACATTTATTATGAAAAAAATAGTTTTGAAAAATTAAATGAATAAATTAAATAAAATGTTACCTAAGTGAACTTCGGTCTCTGTATGAGGTTCTATGGTGAAACGTGCTTTGTTAATTACTAAATGGTTCATTGGTCTACCTTTCTGTTTTTTTTTTCTTATCAGTATCTTAAGTCACTTATCTTCATTTCCTAGAAAGTCTCAGTACATGCTATCCTTACTATAACTGCTTAAATTATACCTTACTTTATTCATCCATGCATTCAATAACAAACAGAACAATATAAAACCTTCATTCCTACAGTTTCAACATGTTAACCAGGAATATTAAACCAGTTGAACAGCCTACACCCAGCTGGTTATGACAGCAACATGTTAACCAGGAATATTAAACCAGTTGAACAGCCTACACCCAGCTGGTTATGACAGCAACATGTTAACCAAGAATATTAAACCAGTTGAACAGCATGCACCCAGCTGGTTATGACAGCAACTTGTTAACCAAGAATATTCAACCAGTTGAAGAGCCTACACCCAGCTAGTTATGACAGCAACTTGTTGTTCACTCAGTTGTAGTTAATAATTATGGCCAATAAAAACTATAGAAGGTATTGCATGCTTGCATCGCCAATGGCATCATATTCCCTATATAGTGCGCAACTTTTAATCTATGGGAATAGGGTTCACACTATAAAGGGAATAGATTGCCATTTGGGAAGACGCTCAGACATATTTCTCCTGCATAGAGAACACAAAGGGAATATATTTCAAGGCTAAGGAGATGATGCCTCTATGCTGGCCTTGCCTCGTTCTGCCCCCTGGAGCGTATAGAGATGGAGCTTGTTATGGAGACAGGATCATGTCAAATGTAACTCTTAGCAGAAGCACAGTGAGGGCAAAACATGTTGTATAGAGCTTTCAGTAACACTTTCTGACTAATAAAGTATGACCTTATGGTATGGACAAGCACCCCTAGTTATTGGACTGTACATATTGAATTCATATGGAATACATGTTTGTTCCTGTTATGTTATTTGAAAACAACCACACAGAATCATGCATTGAAAGGCACCAGTTTAACTGACAAATCCTCCACTCCTTCCTGTCTCACTAAAAGGCTAGCTAAATTAGCAGTTTCCTACACTAACATGGTTCCATAATGAAATTAAGAGAACACACAATACAACACATAACTAATAAATGTGTGGAATTGTTGTGCATGCCAACAGCAACATTATACCCCCCTTAGCCATTAAGATGGCAAGATTATTTGAACAGATAAGATGACATGACCAAAAATATTTGAATCTACTCCTGTGAAGAAGGGAAACATCCCAGAAGGAAGCAGATTCCCTGCAGATCCTGAATCAGATACAGAACCTCTGAGACCTAGCTGTCTCAGAACATGCAACCCATGAAGATACCACAATGTCAACCTGGCACGGATCAATAAAGCTATGAACGAATTGACTCACTGATTTGAGGGAACTTCATAGAGAGGTAGGAAAGGATGAGGAAGGAAGGAGAGGGGAGTGAGTGACATATGTTGCAAAATGAAAGACGATAAGGGCAATAGCAGACTGACGATGAGAAGACTACTGACAATGAGACGTGGACCAAAGATGCCTCTCTGTATAAAGAATGAGAGATGAATTGACAAAGGACATTTTGAATAACGTTAAATAGGCGAAAGGGAGCTGACAGATTTATTAAACTAGGGTACATATTTTATGGTCTGTGAGAGGACGAGGTGGAGGAAGGAAGTATTTTTAGTAACTTGTTTATCCATGCTTCTCTCTTCTCTTCTCCGTCTTTTTCTCTCCCATGCGCTGTCATTTTCTTTCACTGAGGCTCTCTCGTCCTTCCTCCCTCCCTCGCTATCTGCGCTGTATCCCTGTATCTCCCTGTATCTCTCCCCCTCTCTCTCTCCCTCTCTCTCGCTCTCTCTCCCCCTCCCTCTATATGTCTCTATCCCTCCCTGTATCCCTCTCTCTCCCCTTTCCTGTATCTCTCCCTCTTTCTCTCGCTCTCTCTCTCTCATTCTCTCTCTTTCGTTCGCTCCCTCTCTACTCCCTCCCTCTTTCTCTCTCTCCATCTGCCCCTCCTGTATCGTTCTCTCCCTCTCCCCCTCCCTGTATCTCTCCCGCTCCCTCTCTCTCTCTCTCTCTCTCTCTCTCTACTGCTTCCCTGTATTCTCTCTCTCCCCCTCCCAGTAACTCTCTCTCCCTCTGCATTACCCTTACCCTCTCTCGCTTTCTACTCCCTCTCTTTCTCTCTCCCTCTCCCCGTATCTCTCTCTCCTCCCTCTCTGTCTGAGCTTGCTGTACCACACGTTCCTTTAATTCGACACGCTCATGTAATTCTCCTTCTCTGCATCAACCAAATTTTTTCCACTTTCTCTCCTCCGTCCCGACCCCTGGTAGAGCCACGTCATGGGGATCCTACTCCTACTTCTTATGGAGTGATGTTACCCCTCTTGCAGATCTATTCTACGTACATGGACCGATGTACAGTATGATAATGTTGACATAATTATAATAAAAACACATGAAAACCGTTTTGGCCAATTGACAATACTGTATGATTTAGTAGTCTGCATTTTGGGGGATTTTGTAGCAAGTGTTACACAGCATGGGATTTAATGTATGGTTAATAATGCATTCAATCCCTTCTGTTGTGCTATTACTGTATACTCAGGGACTGGCTGAGTGACTGCTGTAATGCTTCTTTTGGAAGCAGACGGAAGGTACTGTAGACATCGGGAAGTAATGCTGAGGAAGAAGGACACATCCTGTTGGGAAGTCCTGTATGTAGGTTTCCGATGAAGTCAGTAAGTAGTGGTAGATCATTGCAACAGTCTGTCTCTGTTTTCGTCTCTGGAGGAAGCCTGAACCTGAACAAAATTTGTGACTTGACAGTTGACTTGTCATAAAGAAAAAACACTTGCCACCCTCAATTTTTTTAATTCCATGAGATTTTTGAAAAACATCATGCAGGGCTAAACATTAATCCAGCCGCTTTGTCAGATTTCAAAAAGGCTTTACATTTACATTTACATTTAAGCTTTACGGCGAAAGCATGGATGAGGGCACACCTTGTCTGAAATAGCGATAAAATAAATCACTTACCTGTGAAGATCTTCCTCTGTTTGCAATCCCAAGGTTCCCAGATACATAAGAAATGGTTGTTTTGTTCGATAAAGTCCTTCTTTATATCCAAAAAAAGTCAGTTTAGTTGGCGCGCTTGATTCATTAATCCACCGGTTTCCCTCGTTCAAAATGCATACAAAGGAATCCCAAAAGTTACCAATAAACTTTGTCCAAACAAGCCAAACAACGTTTCTAATCAATCCTCAGGTACCCTAATGTGTAAATAAATGATACATTTTAAGACAGAGAATAATATGTTCATTACCGGAGATAAATCACGAAGTGTGCCCTCATCCATGCGCACCACAATACCACAGTCAAAATGGGAGCCACCTAGAAAAACTATACATTTTAGCTCATTTTCAAAAAACAAGCCTGAAACTCTTTATAAAGACTGTTGACATCTAGTGGAAGCCCTTGGAACTGCAATCTGGGAGGTATTCCTTTGATTTTCCCATAGACAGCCATTTAAAAAAAATCCGGATGGATCCTCCTCGGGTTTTTGCCTGCCATATCAGTTCTGTTATACTCACAGACATTATTTTAACAGTTTTACTTTAGAGTGTTTTCTATCCAATACTGCCAATGATATGCATATCCTAGCTTCTGAGCCTGAGTAACAGGCAGTTTACTTTGAGCACCTCAGTCACCAAAACTTCCAAATACTGCCCCCTATCCCGAAGAAAAAACCTGTTTATCCACTTGTCCTTCAGACAAGGTGACTGAAAATGTTGTTGTGTTGTTTGATGCAAGAAACCACTTTACAAAATAAAATGTATTATTATTCCCATACCATTATTACAGAGAATCAGACATATGATTCTACTCTCTGCCTATTGACTACTTAGCTGTCTCAAAATAGAACACTACTCCTTTAAGACAAAAAAAAAGCTCTTTACCTGACTCACTTTTCAAAGCTGTCTAGAAATGCACAAGTTTTGTAGGAAGTAATCAGTCCCCCATTGCTGATTACAAATGATCTATAACTGGGCTAATAACTCACTAACTATTGTAGCAAAGGATATGAACAAAGTGTTTTGATCTCAAAACAAGCGCATCTACTCATGACTGCTCATTCTGTGAACACAGTCCAGTTCAAAGTAAAAGGAACAGATCGATATGGCAATGGTCTATTTGCATATAGGCCTACTTCCGCTCTGGTTGTTTATGCAGCACTGGTCTGTTTAGAGTACAGGCTGAGTGGTGAGTTTCAATGCAATAGATTCCTACTCCGATCCGTTCTGCCTACAACAAAATCTCTTGCATAGTTTGTTTCAGTGTGTTGCATTGAAAGTGGCTAATATTGAATTAATTCGATCACAATTGCCCCTGTAAAGGGACATGTTGAATGTGTTACAGGGAAAACTCTAGAACAGTGATCACCAACGTTATCTGAGTAAACATGACTGAAAAAAACACAAGCCTATTCAACACTAACCAATTAAAAGCCGTAGCGTAGCAATGAGGTTTGTGCAGTAAGCTTTAGGCCCAATACATTATCACCACATACTGGCTTTGGTTGAAATGTTGTTCGGCCCATTTAAAAATATATATATTTCAAAATTTGAGGTAGGCTATATGATCACACCGGTAATAGATCCGTTGTTTTATTACTTGTGAGGCACAGCTGAGTGAGCAAACCTTTAAATAATTTGCTTTTTATTTTACTGGGCTGATGGTTCCTGCATCTGATGGTCCTGCATCAGACTGAGGGTCAGCCTCTCAACATCCCTCTGCTCTCTCTTCCCTCCACTGACCAAAAAGGGACACCATCTTCCAGCTGATGCGGAAACTCCAGTCACATGCACAAATTCAAATTATTCCCATGAACAGAGAAAGTGAAATATTCCTCTCTATTAAAGAAGACCCAAGCCGTTAATAATAACAACAACGCAAGCATATAGATACACTTTCCTACTCATTCATTACTGCTGCACTGCTTGTTGTAGCGTTGAGTGAAAATAGAAAAAACTTATGGCTTATAAAAGTGTTGAATACAAAGTGTTGACTGTATTCATTGACAGTCTCTCTCTAGTATTTTGAAATCTCACAGTATCAACTTTGCTGTAGCTTTCTTTAATGCCGGTATGGTAATGCAGACACAGTAATCTGAGCCATCAGATTGGCCAGCGGTAAACCTATAGTGTCCTTGATTTGCTCTCTGGGCCGCCAGGAAGGAAAAATTGCAGGCAAAAGCCCGAGACAAATAATAGGAACACAAGGCATACATTTTTTTACAGAAATGTTTGGCCATCGACTAGGAATGACTTGGATATGGACGTGTCCGCTGCTCTAGAAAGTTGAGTGTCGTTCAATCTCGTGCTTCTCTACGTGGGCTAATATTTCTTCTGTGTGGCAGTCCCAGGGGAGCTGCCTGTCAGTCTCGGGGTTACAGCGCGCCGGAGCGCGCACGCAGCATAGAGGGAACATTGCTTGCCACTCTACTTTGACTTGAGCATCTATGACTCATGACTTGGACTTGAGCTATATGACTGGTGAGATTCGATTTGTCATCTCGCGCTTTATGTAAGACTATCTGTCCTTTATGTCGGAGTGCTGCAGGTTCCGTGCGTTCTGTTCTGTGTCTTGACCAATCAGATTCACGGAAATCACAGGTTGCTCAGGCCAGACACAAAGCACTAGCAAAGCGTGCACCGATCCTCTGTCCTCCGGTATTTATTTAGTATATAGGAAGTATGGGAAGAAAACAAGATCATTTTAATAAGAACCGCGTTACAGCCAATGCGCCCTGTCCCTTCTTTCCGTGTGGCCAGGGTAAATACAGTGGTAATGCTATGGAGCCTATTTATATCCCATTTATTTGTGTTATGAGAAAATGTGAACATGATAAAATTTGGTTTAGGCTATACTCAAACTTCTGCTGGCTGGCTGACTAGGCTACCTTGACCTTCAATCCAAAATGATTAACTGAAATTAATCAAACAGCACAATACTGATTACATAAATGTTTAAATGCAGTTGCATAAGTCTATATGATGCAAACCTGCATCAATCAAGCTCAGCCCTGTAAATTCTATTGTCCAATGGCAGTGGTTGTATCTGCTTAAATGTAAGTCAGGTTTAAAATATCATTCATTTTAACAAGTGCAAGGCTACTGCAGTTTGACAGGATTTTCATCAATAGAGGTTTTCAGAAATAGAGTTTTTGTAATTTGTTATAGGCTGTTTATAAGGACACGTAAATGTCACTTTATAGATGGCGCTGGCTGTGCCAGCTGTGCCAGGATCTGAATGCATATATATGTCTGTAAAATGTCTCAAATGTCCGGTAAATGAAAATCTTCCCTGTCATGTTGTCCAGCGCCAAATTGGCCTAAAGAATACTCTGAAATAGCACATTGTTTTAGAATATTCACTTGAAAATCAGTCGGCAATTGGAAGGAAATCTAAAGACTCTGGCAAGTGCGCTGGTCCAGTGTCACTTTGATTATGCTGCACATCATGGTTCACCAGCAGCCCCAAACATCTGAAGAATAAGCTACCAGCCAAACAAGCTTGGAAGAATTGTGCTTAAACTCCCCCTCACCATCTGGAGGTTGAGCGTTTCTCTCTATCTCTGTAATGTGTCTGTATCTAGGTGACTATATGTATTCATGTTAAAAAAAAATAGGGTCCACAATGGAAATAAGTCCCCGACTTTATTGTGCAATCCCGGTCAATTTAAACAAATCTTTGTGTACATTATGCATTTTTTTTAACTGACAATTAAAATCAATCAATCACTTCAAACGGTGCAGTGGCCAATTGATGAATGGAAAGGGACATATGTTATAGAACACCAAATACTTTGATGACATTCTGAGATTGTCAAGCCTTCGATACTGGGTAAGCCTACAAGGTAGGGATGGATGTATTTTTTTATTCATTTTGGTGTTGAAAATGCAAAACATGATATGGAAGTGCCCGAAGTAAGTATGTTTTGTTTATTTGTTGTGTGGTGCATTGGCACAGAAACCTGTTGGTGGAAAATGTGTTGCATATATTTTATATAATTATAAATATGGCATCAAAATGTTGAAAATCTGATTTTCCCCTAGCTGATTGTATGTAGCCTGCTCTGATTGTAGTGTAATGAATCAACCAGAGAGAGAGTGAGATCTTCTGTGATGGTCAGCGAACCCTCAACCTTCTGGCCCGTAGCCCTGCGTGGCATCGACTGTGCCACAAAAGTATGCTGAAGTGGCAAAGTCGACATCCACATTAAACGTAAATATTATTTTGAGTTCATTCTTTGAGGGGGGATTATGTTCAATTTAGCGGAGGGTCATGTGAAAATGTTTTTTACATTACATTTTACACTGTACACCATGCGTGCCTGAACTGGACTGCATCTTGCTGTAAATGGAAGGTAACAAAGAAATGCAAGTTAAAAGGTTGTAACTAGTTAGACATTTTGTCCATGTAGCCAGAAAGAGATGTCTGAGGTGAAGAGCTGGACCTAGCTTTAAGTGACGAGCCATTTTATATCACACTTAGTTCCGCACTCTCTGTAACTTTTGCGTTTTGAAAGAAAGTCACTTAAGCAAAGCACACTAAACATACGTATCACCCTCATCTCAAACAGCTGTATTCTGTGAATTACACTGAACAAAAATACAAACAGAAGCAGACATGCAGTTGTCTTCAGACTACTCTGATTACTTTCTGTTGAAATGTGATCTCTGACACCTATTGGATACTGTGAAAAGGGAATGATGCAACTCCAATAGAGATCTGTAATGTTAGTGTAAATCAGGCAACCCTGGTCCTGGAGGGCCGCAGATATACTGAACAAAAATATAAACTCAACATGTTAAGTGTTGTTTCATGAGCTGAAATAAAATTTCCCAGAAATGTTCCACACGCACAAAAAGCTTATTTCTCTCAAATGTTGTATTTTATCCTTTGCCAAAATAATCCATCCACCTGACAGGTGTGGCATATCAATAAGCTGATTAGACAGCATGATCATTACACAGGTGCACCCTTTAAAATTTGCAGTTTGTCACATGATGCAAAGCCACAGATGTCTCAAGTTTTAGGGGAGCTTGCAATTGGCATGCTGACTGCAGGAATGTCCACCAGAGCTGTTGTCAGATAATTTTAATGTTAATTTCTCTACTTAATCTGCATGCAATGTCATTTTAGAGAATTTGGCGGTAGGTCCAAGGGCCTCACAACCACAAACCATGTGTAACCACTCCAGTCCAAGACCTCCAAATCCGTCTTCTTCACCTGCATGATCAGCTGAGGGGGAGTGGTGGGGAGTGCTGAGGACTATTTCTGTCTATCATAAACCCCTTTTGTGGGGGGAAAGTCATTCTGATTGGCTGGGCCTGGTTCCTCAGGCCCTCCCAGGCCCACCCATGGCTGCACCCCTGCCCAGTTATGTGAAATCCATAGATTAATGCCTAATTAATTCATTTCAATTGACTGATTTCCTTATATGAACTGTAACTCAGTAAAATCTTTAAAATTATTACACGTTGTATTTATAGTTTCGATCAGTATAGTTTTTTATTAGCATAATCGAGATCTTCAGCTCGTTGAAACTGTAAAAGAACAGCGGTGGAATAGTTAGACAATGTTGACTGATGGAACAGCACTGTAGCTGTAAGAAGCAATGGACGGACATTCATGATACCTTCTGCTACACAGTCCTGCATGTCACCAATTGTGTAGAGATGTATGTTCCTAGGGAAACAGCATTACATTGTTACACACGCATGCTTTTCCAAGCGTCTGCTAAATAATACAATATTTCTAATAAGTCTAGACCTGTTTTATCTAGTAGTCTGATTATTAATTCAATAACTTTCTACATTTTCATTATCCTCAACTAGACGAAGCTGGATATAAGGTTATGATCATAATGATGATGATGGCCATTGATTGATATGTGCCCGAGGGTAATATCACTGTTCACCACATTAAATATGCTCCTTTTGCTTAGTGTAATGCACTCTCTGTCTCCAGCATACATCAGAAAATGTTCAAATCTATATTTAATATCCACCAGATCAATGTTTTCTGTCTTTTATTCCACATCGCTCCTGTCAGCATATCAGGGCTATAAATGGGGTTTTATTGAAAAGCAAATGCCTTATTATTGTAAAAGTGCTGTTTGTTTCTGTGTGAATCTCTGACTGTTTCAGTTGCGCTGTTGAGAAACTCATTGCCCAAGAGAATGAATGTAGTCCAGACGCTCCTAGAAAAAATTAATGCCTTATTATTGTGACTTCAGCTACATCTACTGTATTGTTTCACTGTGTGGGTTTCTGAGAATGTAGCTATATCTACAGTACTGTATCTAACTTTGTTGGTCTCTGAGACTTTAGCTACATCTACTGTATTGTGTCACTGTGTGGGTTTCTGAGACTTTAGATACATCTACTGTAGTGTGTCACTGTGTGGGTTTCTGAGACTTTAGCTACATCTACTGTATTGTGTCACTGTGTGGGTCTCTGAGACTTTAGATACATCTACTGTAGTGTGTCACTGTGTGGGTTTCTGAGACTTTAGATACATCTACTGTATTGTGTCACTGTGTGGGTCTCTGAGACTTTAGATACATCTACTGTATTGTGTCACTGTGTGGGTTTCTGAGACTTTAGATACATCTACTGTATTGTGTCACTGTGTGGGTCTCTGAGACTTTAGCTACATCTACTGTATTGTGTCACTGTGTGGGTCTCATAGACTTTAGATACATCTACTGTATTGTGTCACTGTGTGGGTCTCTGAGACGTTAGCTACATCTACTGTAGTGTGTCACTGTGTGGGTCTCTGAGACTTTAGATACATCTACTGTATTGTGTCACTGTGTGGGTCTCATAGACTTTAGATACATCTACTGTATTGTGTCACTGTGTGGGTCTCTGAGACGTTAGCTACATCTACTGTAGTGTGTCACTGTGTGGGTCTCTGAGACTTTAGATACATCTACTGTATTGTGTCACTGTGTGGGTTTCTGAGACTTTAGATACATCTACTGTATTGTGTCACTGTGTGGGTCTCTGAGACTTTAGATACATCTACTGTATTGTGTCACTGTGTGGGTCTCTGAGACTTTAGATACATCTACTGTATTGTGTCACTGTGTGGGTCTCTGAGACTTTAGATACATCTACTGTATTGTGTCACTGTGTGGGTCTCTGAGACTTTAGATACATCTACTGTAGTGTGTCACTGTGTGGGTTTCTGAGACTTTAGATACATCTACTGTATTGTGTCACTGTGTGGGTCTCTGAGACTTTAGATACATCTACTGTATTGTGTCACTGTGTGGGTTTCTGAGACTTTAGCTACATCTACTGTATTGTGTCACTGTGTGGGTCTCTGAGACTTTAGCTACATCTACTGTAGTGTGTCACTGTGTGGGTTTCTGAGACTATAGCTACATCTACTGTATTGTGTCACTGTGTGGGTCTCTGAGACTGTTCTAGTTGCGATGTTTTAAAAACTCCTTGCCGAAGTATATGAATGGACGCCAGGCGCTTCAAGATATCTCTGCTTTGTTCTAACCCTGCGTGTTGTGCCCGGAATACATATCACTTTGTATTTAGTCCTCCTTCACAGTATGAAATACTATTTCTATGACTGGAATACAAAATCAAGTCAACAATCTATTGAAATAATGTATAGTATACATTCAAAGAGAGATGGATAGTTTGCTTAAATTTCAAGTTCAACCTCAGGAGGCTGAAGAAGTTTGGCTTGTCACCAAAAACACTCAAACTTTTACAGATGCACAATCGAGAGCATCCTGTCGGGCTGTATCACCGCCTGGTACGGCAGCTGCTCCGCCCATAACCGGAAGGCTCTCCAGAGGGTAGTGAGGTCTGCAAAACGCATCACCGGGTGCAAACTACCTGCCCTCCAGGACACTTACAGCACCCGATGTCACATGAAGGCCAAAAAGATCATCAAGGACAACAACCACCCGAGCCATTGCCTGTTCACCCCGCTATCATCCAGAAGGCGAGATGAGTACAGGTGCATCAAAGCTGGGACCGAGAGACTGAAAAACAGCTTCTATCTCAAAGCCATCAGACTATTACATAGCTATCACTAGCACAGAGAGGCTGCTGCCTATATACACAGACTTGAAATCATTTGCCACTTTAATAAATGGAACACTACAGTCGTGGCCAAAAGTTTTGAGAATGACACAAATATAAAATTTCATAAAGTCTGCTGCCTCAGTTGGTATGATGGCAATTTGCATATACTCCATGAAGAATGATCAGATGAATTGCAATTAATTGCAAAGTCCCTCTTTGCCATGCAAATGAACTGAATGCCAAAAAAAACATTTCCACTGTATTTCAGCCCTGCCACAAAAGGAACAGCTGACATCATGTCAGTGATTCTCTCGTTAACACAGGTGTGAGTGTTGACAAGGACAAGGCTGGAGACCACTCTGTCATGCTGATTGGGTTTGAATAACAGACAGGAAGCTTCAAAAGGAGGGTGGTGCTTGGAATCATTGTTCTTCCTCTGTCAAACAAGGTTACCTGCAAGGAAACACGTGCCATCATCATTGCTTTGCACAAAAGGGCTTCACGGGCAAGGATATTGCTGCCAGTAAGATTACACCTAAATCAACCATTTATCGGCTCATCAAGAACTTCAAGGAGAGCAGTTCAATTGTTGTGAAGAAGGCTTCAGGGCGCCCAAGAAAGTCCAGCAACCGCCAGGACCGTCTCCTAAAGTTGATTCAGCTGCGGGATCGGGGCACAACCAGTACAGAGCTTGCTCAGGAATGGCAGCAGGCAGGTGTGAGTGCATCTGCACGCACAGTGTGGCGAAGACCTTTGGAGGATGGCCTGGTGACAAGTAGGGCAGCAAAGAAGCCACTTCTCTCCAGGAAAAACATCAGGGACAGACTGATATTCGGCAAAAGGTACAGGGATTGGACTGCTGAGGACTGGGGTAAAGTCATTTTCTCTGATGAATCCCCTTTCCGATTGTTTGGGGTATCCGGAAAAAGCTTGTCTGGAGAAGACAAGGTGAGCGCTACCATCATTTCTGTATCATGCCAACAGTAAAGCATCCTGAGACCATTCATGTGTGGGGTTGCTTCTCAGCCAAGGGAGTGGGCTCACTCACAATTTTGCCTAAAAACACAGCCAAGAATGGTACCAACACATCCTCCGATAGCAACTTCTCCCAACCATCCAGGAACAGTTTGGTGACGAACAATGCCTTTCCCAGCATGATGGAGCACCTTGCCATTAGGAAAAAGTGATAACTAAGTGGCTCGGGGAACAAAACATCAACATTTTGGGGCCATGGCCAGGAAACTCCCCAGACCTTAATCCCATTGAGAACTTGTCGTCAATCCTCAAGAGGCGGGTGGACAAACAAAAACCCGCAAATTCTGACAAACTCCAAGCATTGATTATGCAAGAATGGGCTGCCATCAGTCAGGATGTGGCCCAGAAGTTAATTGACAACATGCCAGGGCAGATTGCAGAGTCAATAAAAGCCTTTAACACTTATGAAATGCATGTAATTATACTTAAGTATTCCATAGTAACATGGAAATAAAAATATCTAAAGACACTGAGGCAGCAGACTTTGAAAATTAATATTTGTGTCATTCTCAAAACGTTTGGCCATGACTGTAGTCACTTTAAAAATGTCACTTTAATAATGTTTACATATCTTGCATTACTCATCTCATATGTATATACTGTATTCCATACTATTCTACTGTATCTTAGTCTATGCCGCTCTGACATTGCTTGTACATATATTTATATATTATTAATTCCATTCCTCTACCTATATTTGTGTGTATTGGGTATATTTTGTGAAATTGTTAGATTTTACTTGTTAGATATTGCTGCACTGTACTAGAAGCACAAGAAGTTCTCTACACCCGCAATAACATCTCCTAAACACGTGTATGTGACCAATTTAATTTGATTTGATATCATTTTTCAGGACTCTGTCATTTTTATTATTTATCTTGTATCTGGGAAACATGGCAGACTGCTGCTGTGGTTGCGCCCTGCTAACTGCTTTATTCATTTAGAGTTACATATGCAATGCCACATCTCTGGTCTGTGGACTGATGGCTAAGCCCTCCCTCAGTAATCACATGGCAACAGGCAAGGATGCCCTCTCAACCCTTCACCGACTATTTTTTGAAGCTTTTGATTTGCAACACGTTCTGTTGGGCGTTTCATAGATAAATCACAGCTATTATTCTTTCCTTCCCCTCATAGTTTAATGTGGTCATTCAGATTTGGGTTATTGTATCTCATGGTATGCCCCTTGGAGTGACTCAGCTCAGTTCCTGAACCACCCAGCTGAATGTATAGGATGTGTCTGAGTGCTAATGAACTGTAGAGAACAATGTGTTCCAGATCAGATCTACATGGTTTAAATACTATTTGAAATCCTTCAACTACTTAAACTGTACTTGAGTGACCTTACCTGGTTCTATGAAATCAATAGAATTGTCCCCGAAAAGGCAAACCTCATCAATTTGGCACTTCAAGCAGGCTCAAGGAGATGAATGGAAGTATTTGAAAGATTTCAAATACTATTTGAACCCAGATGTTCCCGACACTACCATTGAATGAAGCGGTGGCTATTACTGCACTGTTGGAGCTAGAAATACAAGCATTTTGCTACACATGGGATAACATCATGCAAATATGTATCCCGAAAAATAAACTTTGATTTGGTTGGTCAGTGTCTGTGTCCTTGTCCGTGTCTGTGTGTGAAGGCAGGCCAGATAGACTCATGCAGGCACATGTCGAGCTAAATGCATGTGTTTCTAGCTCCAACAGTGCAGTAATACCTAGCAATACACACATATCCAGAAATATAAAGACATTAGGAAGGAAAAGGCTAAACGCTCGCTCGAGATTAAAATATTGCCATTTCGGCCTTCAAGGGCCTTCTTCAGACAGGCCAAAATGTCAAACTTTGAATGCTGAAACGTTAATCTTTTAAACTTGCTTAATAAAACTAAGAATGTTTAATTGTGAGCGTGCGTTTTGCCTTTTCCTTTCCAATGATGTTTCCAGCGTGCCATTGGAACACAGGAGTGATGGTTGCTCATAATGGGCATCTGTACGCCTATGTAGATATTCCATTAAATATCAGCCGTTTCCAGCTAATAATGTAATTATAATGCGAAAAATTCACTTTTCTTCAAAAACAAGGAAATGTCTAAGTCACCCCAAACTTTTGAATGGTAGTGTATATATAGATATAAAGGTGTGTACAGCAGTAGTTATATAGGACGAGCCATGACTAGAATACAGTATATACATATAAAGTGGGTAAATCAGTATGTATTCCATGTTCGTGTGACCAGTGTTCAATGACTCTATGTACATAGGGCAGCAGTCTCTAAGGTGCAGGGTAGAGTACCAGGTGGTAGCCGGCTAGAACAGTGACTGAAGCTAGTGGTGACTGTTTAATAGTCTGATGGCCTGGAGAGAGAAGCTCTTTCTCAGTCCAATCTTTGATGCACCTGTACTGTCTCCACCTTCTAGACGGTAGCGGGGTGAAGAGGCTATAGCTCGGGTGGCAGAGGTCCTTGTTGACACAGACACAGATATGTACATAGAAAAAGTGGACCCAACGCCCTGAGCCATGTCTGTGCATTGCCATGGTAACGCAGCAACAGACCAGGTGGTGATGAGGATTCATTACTGGTGTCATGGTCAGAACATAACACTTCCCTTAGAGACTTACAGAAAAATCTGTCTGTAGCAATTTACCCGCTGTTTCATTTCAATTGACCAATTGTTTCATTACAACTTTGTGACATAGTACAAAGTGCATTTAGAAAGAGTTGTGGAAATAGAGTAGCAAGGTAGGCGCTAGAGATGGTCCACTGAGGAATGCACTTTGTGATGAAACGTTGGTTCACTAAATTAGAAGTAACAAAGAGTAACATAGAGTAACATAGAGGGAAATAGAGTAACATTGAGTGACAGAGTGAAATAGAGTAATATAGAGTGACAAAGTCTGAAATAGAGTGATAAAGAGTACATTAGAGTAACATAGAGTAACGTAGAGGGATATAGGGTAACATAGAGTAACAAAGGGTAACATAGAGTAACAGAGTGTACAACGTTCTTTATTTAGCATATACAGGCCTTTGGAAAGTATTCAGACCATTTATCTTTTTTCACATTTTGTTACATTACAGCCTTATTCAAACATTTATATATATTTAAAAAATTATCATCAAACGACACACAATACCCCATAATGACAAAGCTAAAACAGGTTTTTAGACATTTTTGCCAATATATTACAAATAAAAAACTGTAATATCACATTTACATAAGTATTCAGCCCCTTTACTCAGAACTTTGTTGAAGCACCTTTGGCAGTGATTACAGCATCGAGTCTTCTTAGGTATGATGCTACAAGATTGGAACACCTGTATTTGGGAGTTTCTCCCATTCTTTTCTGTAGATCCTTTCAAGCTCTGTCAGGTTATATTTTCAGGTCTCTCCAGAGATGTTCGATCGTGTTCAAGTCCGGGCTCCTGCTGGGCCACTCAAGGACAATCAGAGACTTGTCCCGAAGCCACTCCTGCGTTGTCTTGGCTGTGTGCTTAGAGTCGTTGTCCTGTTGGAAGGTGAACCTTCGCCCAAGGTCCTGAGCACTCTGGAGCAGGTTTTCATCAAGGATCTCTCTGTAATATGCTTCGTTCATATTTTGCCTCCATCCTGACTAGTCTCCCAGTCCCTGTCACTGAAAAACATCTCCACAGTATGATACTGCCAACACCATGCTTCACAGTAGGGATGGTGCCAGGTTTCCTCCAGAAGAGACGCTTGGCATTCAGGCCAAAGAGTTCAATCTTGGTTTCATCAGACCAGAGAATCTTGTTTTTATTTTGGCAAACTCCAAGCAGGCTGTCATGTGCATTTTACTGAGGAGTGGCTTCCATCTGACCACGCTACCATAAAGGCCTTATTGGTTGGGTGCTGCAGAGATGGTTTTCCTTCTGAAAGATATTCCCATCTCCACAGAGGAACTCTGGACCTCTGTCAGAGTGACCATTGGGTTCTTACTCACCTCCCTGACCAAGGCCCTTCTCCCCCGATTGCTCAGTTTGGCCGAGCGGCCAGCTCTAGGAAGAGTCTTGGTCGTTCAAAATGTCTTCCATTTAAGAATGATGGAGGCTACTATGTTCATGGGGATCTTCAATGCTGCAGAATTTTTTTGGTACCCTTCCCCAGATCTGGGGAAAGCCAGCAGCATACCACCCTGCATCCCACTGCTGGCTCACTTCTGAAGCAGGGTTGCTCCTGGTAGATCCCTGGATATATCCCTGGATCCACCAGAGACTGCTGAAAGTGGTGTTGGAGGGCCAGTAGGAGGCACCCTTTCCTCTGGTCTAAAAACATATCCCAATGACATTGCCCTGTGTAGGGTGTCGTCTTTCGGATGGGACGTTAAACAGGTGTCCTGACTTTCTGTGGGCACTAAAGATCCCATGGCACTTATTGTAAGAGTAAGGGTATTAACCCTGGTGTCCTGGCTAAATTCCCAATCTGGCCCTCATATCATCACAGTCACCTAATCATCCCCAGTTTATGTGTTCTCAGTCAACTTACCTGGTAAAATAGTGGTTGAATAAATAAATAAATAAAATGTGCCTTGACACAATCCTGTCTCGGAGCTCTACGAACAATTCATTCGACCTCCATGGCCCTGCAGTTCCCAGCATCACTCCCATTCCCCAGGCGCTCTCCTTTGTTGACTTCTGCAACCGCAAA
This sequence comes from Salvelinus alpinus, assembly GCF_045679555.1. Lineage (NCBI taxonomy): Eukaryota > Metazoa > Chordata > Actinopteri > Salmoniformes > Salmonidae > Salvelinus > Salvelinus alpinus. The sequence goes on along the minus strand of NC_092088.1, from coordinate 84,469,310 downwards.
AGCATTGGTTTCATGCATGTTAACATTAGAAGCCTCCTCCCTAAGTTTGTTTTATTCACTGCTTTAACTAACACACTCCGCCAACCCGGAAGTCCTAGCCGTGTCTGAATCCTGGCTTAGGAAGGCCACCAAAAATCCTGAAATATCCATCCATAACTATAACATTTTCCAACAAGATAGAACTGCCAAAGGGGGCGGTGTTGCAATCTACTGCAGAGTTCTGTCATACTATCCAAGTCTGTGCCCAAACAATTTGAGCTTCAAAGCTTGTTAGGGCTAGAGTCTAATTTCCTGAATATCTGCCTGACTGACGTGCCGAAAGTAAACTGCCTGTTACTCAAGCCCAGAAGCCAGTATATGCATATAATTGGTAGCATTGAAAACTGTTAAAATAATGCCTGAGACTATAACAGAATTTATATGGCAGGCGAAAATCCGAAGAAAATCCGACCAGAATATTTTTTTCTCACCTCCCAGGCTCTAATTATGGAAACCTATTGTTTCTATATATCTCCGTCACCCAAATTGCAATTCCTATGGTATCCACTAGATGTCAACAGTCTTTATTCAAGGTTTCAGGCTTCTTTTTGAAAAACAAACAAGTATTTGGAGGTTTTTTAAGGGGACCACCTGAAGTAAATCAGTCTTTCGGCGCACGAGGGAGAAGGTGCGCGCTTACGAATTTTCCTTTCCTATTGAACATACTACTTTCCATGTGAAATATTATAGTTTATTTACATTTTAGAGTACCTGAGGTTTGAATAGAAACGTCATTTGACCTTTTGGGATGAAGTTTACCGGTAGCTTTTTGGACTCCTTTGTCTGCATGTTGAATGAGTGGATTACTGAAATCAATGGCACCAACTAAACTGACTTTTTGGGATATAAAGAAGAATTTTAACGAACAAAACGAAAAAAATGTGTGTAGCTGGGACCCTTGGGATTGCAAACAGAGGAAGATCTTCAAAGGTACGTGATTTATTTCATTGCTATTTGTGATTCTGTGAAGCCTGTGCTGGGTGATAAATATGTTGATGTGGGGCGCTGTCCTCAGACAATCGCATAGTATTCTTTCGCCGTAAAGCCTTTTTGAAATCCGACAATGTAGTTAGATTAACAAGAATTTAAGCTTTTAAATTATATAAGACATTTGTATGTTCATGAATGTTTAATATTACGAATATTTATTTGAATTTCGTGCCCTGCAATATTCCAGGATGTTGTCGCAGGTGTTCCGCCCCCGGAACACCTAGCCCTAAGAAGTTTTAAAAATCCACCTTTCCAGAAACAAGTCTCTCACCGTTGCCGCTTGTTATAGACCCCCTTTAGCCCCCAGATGTGCCCTGGACACCATATATGAATTGAACCCCTCCATCTATCTTCAGAGTTCGTACTGTTAGGTGACCTAAACTTGGACATGCTTAACACCCCGGCCGTCCTACAATCTAAGATAGATGCCCTCAATCTCAAACAAATTATCAAGGAATCTACCAGGTACAATCCTAAATCCGTAACCATGGGCACCCACTTAGATATCATCCTGACCAACTTGCCCTCCAAATACACCTCTGCTGTCTTCAACCAGGATCTCAGCGATCACTGCCTCATTGCCTAAGTGCGTAATGGGTCCGCGGTCAAACGACCCACCTCATCACTGTCAAACGCTCTCTAAAACACTTCAGCGAGTAGGCCTTTCTCATCGACCTGGCCCGAGGATCCTGGAACGATATTGACCTCATACTGTCAGTAGAGGATGCCTGGTTGCTCTTCAAAAGTGCTTTCCTCTCCATCTTAAATAAGCATGCCCCATTCAAAAAATGTGAACTAAGAACAGATATAGCCTTTGGTTCACCCCAGACTTGACTGCCCTTGACCAGCACAAAAACATCCTATGGCGTTCTGCATTAGCATCAAATAGCCCCCGTGATATGCAACGTTTCAGGCAAGTCTGGAACCAATATACTCAGTCAGTTAGGAAAGCTAAGGCTAGCTTTTTCAAACAGAAATTTGCTTCCTGCAGCCTTAATCCCCAAAAGTTTTGGGACACTGTATAGTCCATGGATAATAAGAGTACCTCCCAGCTGCCCACTGCACTGAGGATAGGAAACACTGTCACCACCGATAAATCTACGATAATCGATCATTTCAATAAGAATTTTTCCACGGCTGGCCATGCTCTCCACATGGCTACCCCTACCCCGGCCAACATCTCAGCACCCCCTGCAGCACCCCCCACACTTCTCCTTCACACAAATACAAACAGCTGATGTTCTGAAAGAGGTGCAAAACCTGGATCCCTACAAATCAGCTAGGCTGGACAATCTGGACCCTCTCTTTCTAAAATTATCCGCCGAAATTGTAGCAACCCCTATTACTAGCCTATTCAACCTCTCTTTCGTACCCTCTAAGATCCCCAAAGTTTGGAAAGATGCCGCGGTCATCCCCCTCTTCAAAGGGCCAAGGCTTTCGACTCTGTCAATCACCACATTCTTATCGGAAGACTCAACAGCCTTGGCTTCTCAAATGACTGTCTTGACTGGTTCACCAACTACTTCTCAGATAGAGTTCAGTGTGTCATATCGGAGGGCCTGTTGTTCGGACCTCTGGCAGTCTCTATGGGGTGCCACAGGGTTCAATTCTGGGCAAACTCTTTTCTCTGTATATATCAATGATGTTGCGCTTCCTGCTTGTGATTCTCTGATCCACCTCTATGCAGATGACACCGTTCTGTATACATCTGGCCATTCTTTTGACACTGTGCTAACAAACTTCCAAACGAGCTTCAACGCCATACAACACTCCTTCCGTGGCCTCCAATTGCTTTTTAATGCTAGTAAAACTAAGTGCATGATTTTCAACCGATTTCTGCCTGCACCCTCCCGCCGGACTAGCATCACTACTCTGGACGGTTTTGACCTGAATATGTGGACAACTACAAATACCTAGGTGTCTGGTTAGACTGTAAACTCTCCTTCCAGACTCACATTAAGCATCTCCAATCCAACATTAAATCTAGAATCAGCTTCCTATTTCGCAACAAAGCCTACTTCACTCATGCCGCCAAACATACATACGTAAAACTGACTATCATACCGATCCTTGACTTTGGTGATGTCATTTACAAAATAGCACCCAACACTCTACTCAGCAAATTGGATGCAGTCTATCACAGTGCCATCCGTATTATCACCAAAGCCCCATATACTACCCACCACTGCGACCTGTATGCTCTCGTTGGCTGGCCCTCACTACATATCCGTTGCCAAACCCACTGACTCTAGGTCAGGGGTGTCAAAGTCAAATGGACGGAGGGCCAAATAAAAAATTTAGCTACAAGCCGAGGGCCGGACTGTTCGAATGTTCATTGAAAATTTTTTAAATGACGCATATAGTCTAGTGAACCTAATTGAACCTACTGAAAACCAAACAAATATATTCCAATATGATCAGATAAATAAAGCAATATTTTCTTATGGCTCTGTCAGTAATCTTTAATTTTCAACAGACACAAAAGACAAATTTCCTTTATATAAAAATCCCCATAACATGAACATTAAATGAAAGAAACCGGTATTCAAGGCACCATCAGTAGCCTATATTTTCTATTTTAGCAAAAGTGGGCTAAATTTACTTCAAAGAAAAAAACAATAATAGCAATTTTCTATCATCCACTCAACTGAAATATTTTTAGTGCATCATTGCATTGGAGGTCAATCAACTCCATTTGGAGGTTTGGTGGTGAGCTTTCCACGTCAACAGCAAATGGGTTACCGAGCAGTTCCAACCTGCTTTTTTGTGCTTCAAAGTCAGCAAATCGGCGTCGAAAGTCAGCGGCAAGCATACCTATTTTATCAGCCAACTGTGCGCTCGGGAACGCACTGGTAGAGAGCTTCTCTTTCATGGTCTGGCAGCTGGGAAAGTGGCTCAAATTTTCTTTCCGCATCTGCGTCTCCCACAGAGTCAGTTTGGTTTTAAATGCCTTCACTGTACTGTACATATCAGAGATGACATGATCCCGACCCTGCAGCTGCAAGTTCATTGCATTCAGATGACTCGTAATGTCACACAGAAAAGCCATTTCACACAGAAACATTTCGTCTCGGAGTTGTGTTGTGTCTTTCCCTTTGCTGTCCAAGAACAGACAAATCTCCTCACGAAGCTCGAAACATCTTTGAAGCACCTTTCCCTGGCTTAGCCATCGCACCTCTGTGTGATAAGGCAAATCACCATGCTCCGTTTCTAACTCCGTCAGAAATGCCTTGAACTGGCGGTGATTCAAACCTTTGGCTCTGATAAAGTTAACTGTGCGCGTGATGATGCTCATTACATGCTCCATTTTCAAGGCTTTACCGCACAACGCTTCCTGGTGTATGATACAATGATAAGCTGTCAGCTCACCTGTCGCGTTTTCCTCTTGCATCTTTTCCCGTATCTTCGCCACCAGTCCGCTCCTGTGTCCACACATCGCAGGTGCTCCGTCGGTTGTCAAACCCACGAGTTTTTCCCAAGGCAGCTCCATCTCATTTACACAGCAGCCTACTGCTCGGTGCGTCACCGTTGCATTGTGGGAAATGTAGTATTGGTGCGTGTAAAAGATCTGCGGGCTGCCGGCTTGCTGCGGTCTGCGGGCCGGTTCTAATAATAAATCAAGATCATCCCAGGGGCCGTAAAAAACCTTCTCGCGGGCCGGATGTGGCCCGCGGGCCTTGACTCTGACATATATGCTCTAGGTGATCTAGGTCTTTGCTAGGTAAAGCCCCGCCTTAGCTCAGCTCATCATAGCAGCACCCACCCATAGCACGTGCTCCAGCAGGTATATTGTACTGGCCATCCCCAAAGACAACACTTCCTTTGGCGGCCTTTCCTTCCAGTTCTCTGCTGCCAATGACTGGAATGAATTGCATAAATCTCTGAACCTGGAGTCTCATATCTTCCTCTCTAACTTTAAGCATCAGTTGTCAGAGCAGCTTACTGATCACTGTACCTGTACACAGCTAATCTGTAAAAAGCACACACAACTACTTCATCTCTACTTGCACATCATCATCTGCACTCCAGTATTACTGCTAAATTGTCATTATTTTTGCCTCTAGTGCCTATTTATTGCCTACCTCCCTACTCTTCTACATTTGCACACACTGCACATAGATTTTTCTATTTGTCTTTTATTTTCTGTTATTGACTGTTTATGTGTAACTCTGTGTTGTTGTTTTTGTCGCACTGCTTTGCTTTATCTTGGCCAGGTCGCAGTTGTAAATGAGAACTTGTTCTCAACTGGTCTACCTGGTTAAATAAAGGTGAAATAAAATAAATAAATTAATGTCTACGTTTTTGCTCTATAATGCGCTGTCAACTGTGGGACCTTATATAGACATGTGTATGCCTTTCGAAATCATGTCCAATCAATTGAATTTACCACAGGTGGAATCCAATCAAGTTGTAGAAACATCTCTAGGATGATAAATCGAAAAAGCATGCTCAATTTCAATTTCGAGTCTCATAGCAAAGGGTCTGAATACTTATGTAAATAATGTGTTTCTGTTTTGACTTGTTTATACATTTGCAAACATAAAAAAAAAACTGTTTTTGCTTTGTTATTATGGGGTATTGTGTGAAGATTGAGGAGGAATTTCTTTACTTAATCCATTTTATAATAAGGCTGTAATGTAACAAAACGTGGAAAAAGTCAAGGGGTCTGAATACTTTCCGAAGGCACTGCATTAGAAAATAACAATACAGTTGAAGGCGGAAGTTTAAATACGTAAACCTGAGCCAAATACATTTAAACTCCGTTTTTCACAATCCCTGACATTTAATCCGAGTAAAATGTACCTGTCTAAAGTCAGTTAAGATCACCACTATATTTTAAGAATGTGAAATGTCAGAATAATAGCAGAGAGAATTATTTATTTCAGTTTTTATTTCTTTCATCACATTCCCAGTGGGTCAGAAGTTTCCATACACTCAATCAGTATTTGGTAGCATTGCCTTTAAATTGTTTAATTTGGGTCAAACGTTTCGGGTAGCCTTCCACAAGCTTCCCACAATAAGTAAGGTGAATTTTGGCCCATTCCTCCTTACAGAGCTGGTCTAACTGAGTCAGGTTTGTAGGCCTCCTTGCTCGCACATGGTTTTTCAGTTAATTCCCACACATTTTCTATAGGATTGAGGTCAGGGCTTTGTGATGGCCACTCCAATACCTTGACTTTGTTGTCCTTGAGCCATTTTGCACAACTTTGGAAGAATGCTGGGGGTCATTGTCCATTTGGAAGACCCATTTGCGACCAAGCTTTAACTTCCTGACTGATGTCTTGAGATGTTGCTTCAATATATCCACATAATTTTCCTGCCTCATGATGCCATCTATTTTGTGAAGTGCATCAGTCCCTCGCGCAGCAAAGCACCCTCACAACATGATGCTGCCACCCCCGTACTTCACGGTTGGGATGGTGTTCTTCGGCTTGCAAGCCTCCCCCTTTTTCCTCCAAACATTTTGGAGAAACAAATTTCTCCAAAAAGTACGATCTTTGTCCCCATGTGCAGTTGCAAACTGTAGTCTGTTTTTTGGAGCAGACAGGTTTTGGAGCAGTGGCTTCTTCCTTGCTGAGCGGCCTTTCGTTTTACTAAGGCTATACAGACGTTTGTACCTGTTTCCTCCAGCATCGTCACAAGGTCCTTTGCTGTTCTGGGATTGATTTGCACTTTTCGCACCAAAGTACGTTCATCTCTAGGAGACAGAACACGTCTCCTTTCTGAGCGGTATGACGGCTGCGTGGTCCAGTGGTGTTTATACTTGCGTTCTATTGTTTGTACAGATGAATGTGGCACCTTCAGGCGTTTGGAAATTGCTCCCGAGGATGATCCTTTTTTTCTAAGGTCTTGGCTGATTTCTTTTGATTTTCCCATGGTGTCAAGATAAGAGACACTGAGTTTGAATGTAGGCCTTTAAATACATCCACAGGTACACTTCCAATTTACTCAAATTATGTCAATTAGCCTATCAGTAGCTTCTAAAGCATGACATCATTTTCTGGAGTTTTCCAAGCTGTTTAAAGGCACAGTCAACTTAGTGTATGTACATTTCTGACCCACTGGAATTGTGATACTGTGAAATATAAGTGAAATAATATGTCTGTAAACAATTGTTGTAAAAATGACTTGTGTCATGCACAAAGTAGATGTCCTAACCGACTTGCCAAAAGTATAGTTTGTTAACAATACATTTGTGGAGTGGTTGAAAAACAAGTTTTAATGACTCCAACCTAAGTGTATGTAAAATTCCGACTTGAACTGTATGTGATGATGGGTGACAGAATCGTTTTCACAGTTTCAGAACAGCTACCTGAACAGATGGATCTGTTTGACTCAAACAGTGGTGGAAGGGCTGGAGGATCACGAGGCTGGGACAAACAGGTCACTCCACAGTGGCCAAAGACTCTCGTTATCTAATAATAAAACCCATGTCTGTCACACACAAACACACACACACACACACACGCACACACGCACACACGCACACACGCACACACGCACACACGCACACACACACACACACACACACACACACACACACACACACACACACACACACACATATATACATATACAAACATACACATAATACACCACTTTCTCCCCCTCAGTCTGAGAGCTGTGATCAGCACTATCTCCTTAGAACAGAGGTGAAAGCACTGCATCCAGAGGTTTACAATTTCAGGGGAGATGGAGGGGGAGAGCGAGCGAGAGAGAATACAGAAATACACTACGGAAAAAGAAGGAACAGCACCTCAGAGATCAACTCAATTTAATTGAAGAATCCATAGATTCTAAACACTTCCCAATCCCAACCAGAAGCCATGGATTACAGGCAACATCCGCATGGAGCTAAAGGCTCGAGCTGCCGCTTTCAAGGAGCGGGAGACTAATCCGGACGCTTATAATAAATCCCGCTATGCCCTCAGATGAACCATCAACAAGCAAAGCGTCAACACAGGATTCAATTTGAATCTTACTACACCGGCTCTGACGCTCGTCGGATGTGGCAAGGTTTGAAATCTATTACGGACTATAAAGGGAAACCCAGATGCAAGCTGACCAGTGACGCGAGCCTACCAGACGAGCTAAATGTCTTTTATGCTCGCTTCGAGGCAAGCAACACTGAAGCATGCACGAGAGCACCAGCTGTTCTGGATAACTGTGTGAAAACGCTCTCGAAAGCCGATGTGAACAAAACCTTTAACTTCTTATGGCTTGTGGGCAGTATTTCGACATTTGGATGAGAAGTGTGCCCAAAGTCAACTGCCTGTTACTCAGGCCCAGAAGCTAGGATATGCATATAATTGGTAGATTTGGATAGAAAACACTCGAAAGTTTCCAAAACTGTCAAAACAAATAATGTCTGTGAGTACAACAGAACTGATATGGCAGGTGAATACCTGAGGACAAACCATCCCCCCAAAAAGATTTTCAGCCTACCTCTATTTTCAATGGCTATCACTTTAATTATAAGGCCAAGTCCTTCCAGATTGCAGTTCCTAGGGATTCCACAAGAGGTCAACAGTCTTTAGACTGCATATCCTAGCTTCTGGGCCTGAGTAACAGGCAGTTTACTTTGGGAACGCTTTTCCTCCAGACGTCAAAATACTGACCCTACCCAAGAGAGGTTAACAAGAAGTTAATCTTTAAGCTGATGTATAACACTTGTATTTTTTATGAATGTTTATTATGACTATTTCTGTATTTTGAATTTGGTGCACTGCAATTTCACCGGATGTTGTCGAGGTGGGTCGCTAGCGGAACGCCTGCACCAGAAAGGTTAAACAGGTCAACATTCACAAAGACGGATTACCACGAAGTGTACTCAAAGCATGCGCTGACCAACTGTCAAATATCTTGACTGATTTTTTTCAACCTCTCCCTGACCGAGTATGTAATACATACATGTTTCAAGCAGACCACCATAGTCCCTGTACCCAAGGAGGTGAAGGTAACCTGCCTAAATGATTACCGCCCCATGACACTCACGTCGGTAGCCATGAACTGCTTTGAAAGGCTGATCATGGCTCACATCAACAGCATCCTCCCGGACACCCTAGACTCACTCCAATTCCATACAATTCCACTCCAACTCCATACCGCCCCAACAGATCCACAGATGACGCAATCTCAATCGCACTCCACACTGCCCTTTCTCACCTGTGCAAAAAGGAACACCTATTTGAGAATGCTATTCATTGACTACAGCTCAGCGTTCAACACCAAAGTGCCCACAAAACTCATCACTAAGCTAAGGACTCTGGGACTAAACATCTCCCTCTGCAACTGGATCCTGGACTTCCTGATGGGCCATCCCCAGGTGGTAAGAGTAGGCATCAACACGTCTGCCATGCTGATCCCTATCACTGGCCCCCCCCAGGGGTGTGTACTTAGTCCCCTCCTGTATTCCCTGTTCACCCACGACTGCATGGCCAAAAACGACTCCAACACCATCATTAAGTTTGCTGACAACACAACAGTGGTAGGCCTGATCACCGACAACGATGAGACGGCCTATAGGGAGGAGGTCAGAGAACTGTCAGTGTGGTGCCAGGACAACAACCTCTCCCTCAATGCGAGCAAGACAAAGGAGCTGATTGTGGACTACAGGAAAAGGCATTAACATCGACGGGGCTGTAGTGGAGCGGGTCGAGCGTTTCAAGTTCCTTGGTGTCCACATCCCCAACGAACCGTCATAGTCCAAACCTACCAAGACAGTCGTGAAGATGGCATGACAAAACCTTTTCCCCCTCAGGAGACTGAAAAGACTTGGCATGCGTCCTCAGATCCTCAAAAGGTTCTACAGCTGCACCATCGAGAACATCATGACCGGTTGCATCACCGCCTGGTATGGCAACTGCTCGGCATCTGACCGCAAGGCGCTACAGAGTATAGTGCGAATGGCCCAGTACATCACTGGAGCCAAGCTTCCTGCCATCCAGTACCTATACAATAGGCGGTGTCAGAGGAAAGCCCATACAATTGTCAAAGACTCCAGTCACCCAAGTTATAGACTGTTTTCTCTGCTACCGCACGGCAAGCGGTACAGGAGCGCCAAGTCTAGGACCAAAAGGCTCCTCAACAGCTTCTAGTCCCAAGCCATAAGACTGAACAATTAATACAATCACCACCGGACAATTTACATTGACCCCCCTCCCTTTTGTACACTGCTGCTACTTGCTGTTTATTATCTATGCATAATCACTTCACCCCCAACTACATGTACAAATTACCTCAACTAACCTGTACCCCCGCACACTGACTCGGTACCGGTGCCCCCTGTATATAGCCTCATTGCTTTTTACTCTTATTGTGTTACTTTTTATTATTACTTTTTATTTTAGTCTACAGAATTAATATTTTCTTAACTCTTCTTGAACTGCACTGTTGGTTAAGGGCTTGTAAGTAAGAATTTCACAGTAAAGTCTACACTTGTTGTATTCGGCGCATGTGACAAATACAGTTTGATTTGATTTGACTTCCGGGAAAATAGGAACACACTAAACAAAACAACCACATGAAGAGTTATCTATCCAAAATGGAGATGTGTGGATAAACCACTTCTCCAATCTTTTTTGCGCAATAACAAAGAACAAAATGCAAAAACATATACTCTGCCGTTCAAAAGTTTGGGGTCACTTAGAAATGTCCTTGTTTTTTAAAGAAAATCAAATTTTGTCATAATTGTAAATTTTTTTAAAGAGTCAGAGTGAGAGAGAAATGGGGTGAGAGAAGGGGGGAAAGAGGGAGAGCGAGAGAGCGAGATGGGGGGGAAAGAGAGAGTGGGTGGGAAGGAGAGAGAAAGGGAGAAGGAGGAGTGGAGAGAGAGAGAGAGAGAGGTGTGAAACAGGGAAGGGACTCAGGGGGAATGCTAATTTGGTATAGAGCAGACCTAACTCACTCCATTAAATTAATCAAAACAGGAACATTTTACATTTGGCTTGAAATTCAAAAGGAAATTATCTTAACAGAGAAAAATGTCCTCCTGTGTGCTACCTATATCCCCCCACTAGAATCCCCATACTTTAATGAAGACAGCTTCTCCATCCTGGAGGGGGAAATCAATCATTTCCAGGCCCAGGGACATGTATTAGTCTGTGGCGACCTAAATGCCAGAACTGGACAGGAACCTGACACCCTCAGCACACAGGGGGACAAACACCTACCTGGAGGTGACAGCATTCCCTCCCCCATATGCCCACCTAGGCACAACTATGACAACATAACCAACAAAAACGGGTCACAACTCCTGCAGCTCTGTCGCACGCTGGGTATGTACATAGTCAATGGTAGGCTTCGAGGGGACTCCTATGGTAGGTACACCTATAGCTCATCTCTTGGCAGTAGCACTGTAGACTACTTTATCACTGACCTCAACCCAGAGTCTCTCAGAGCGTTCACAGTCAGCCCACTGACACCCCTATCAGACCACAGCAAAATCACAGTCTACTTGAACAGAGCAATACTCAATCATGAGGCATCAAAGCCAAAGGAACTGAGTAACATTAAGAAATGCTATAGATGGAAGGAATGCAGTTTGGAAACCTACCAAAAAACAATTAGGCAACAGCAAATTCAATCCCTTTTAGACAACTTCCTGGGTAAAACGTTCCACTGCAATAGTGAAGGTGTAAACTTGGCAGTAGAAAATCTTAACAGTATATTTGACCTCTCAGCTTCCCTATCAAATCTAAAAATCTCAAATAGAAAACCGAAGAAAATGAACAACAATGACAAATGGTTTGATAAAGAATGCAAAAATCTAAGAAATAAATTGAGAAACCTGTCCAACCAAAAACATAGAGACCCGGAAAACCTGAGTCTACGCCTTCACTATGGTGAATCACTAAAACAATACAGAAATACACTACGGAAAAAGAAGGAACAGCACGTCAGAAATCAGCTCAATGTAATTGAAGAATCCATAGACTCTAACCAATTCTGGGAAAATTGGAAAACACTAAACAAACAACAACACGAAGAATTATCTATCCAAAATGGAGATGTATGGGTAAACCACTTCTCCAATCTTTTTGGCTCTATAACAAAGAATAAAGAGCAAAAACATATACATGATCAAATACAAATCCTAGAATCAACCATTAAAGACTACCAGAACCCACTGGATTCTCCAATTACCTTGAATGAGTTACAGGACAAAATAAAAACCCTCCAACCCAAAAAGGCCTGTGGTGTTGATGGTATCCTTAATGAAATGATCAAATATACAGACAACAAATTCCAATTGGCTATATTAAAACTCTTTAACATCGTCCTTAGCTCTGGCATCTTCCCCAATATTTGGAACCAAGGACTGATCACCCCAATCCACAAAAGTGGAGACAAATTTGACCCCAATAACTACCGTGGAATATGCGTCAACAGTAACCTTGGGAAAATACTCTGCATTATCATTAACAGCAGACTCGTACATTTCCTCAATGAAAACAATGTACTGAGCAAATGTCAAATTGGCTTTTTACCAAATTACCGTACAACAGACCATGTATTCACCCTACACACCCTAATTGACAACCAAACAAACCAAAACAAAGGCAAAGTCTTCTCATGCTTTGTTGATTTCAAAAAAGCCTTCGACTCAATTTGGCATGAGGGTCTGCTATACAAATTGATGGAAAGTGGTGTTGGGGGTAAAACATACGACATCATAAAATCCATGTACACAAACAACAAGTGTGCGGTTAAAATTGGCAAAAAACACACACATTTCTTCATACAGGGTCGTGGGGTGAGACAGGGATGCAGCTTAAGCCCCACCCTCTTCAACATATATATCAACGAATTGGCGCGGGCACTAGAACAGTCTGCAGCACCCGGTCTCACCCTACTAGAATCCGAAGTCAAATGTCTACTGTTTGCTGATGATCTGGTGCTTCTGTCACCAACCAAGGAGGGCCTACAGCAGCACCTAGATCTTCTGCACAGATTATGTCAGACCTGGGCCCTGACAGTAAATCTCAGTAAGACCAAAATAATGGTGTTCCAAAAAAGGTCCAGTCGCCAGGACCACAAATTCCATCTAGACACCGTTGCCCTAGAGCACACAAAAAACTATACATACCTCGGCCTAAACATCAGCACCACAGGTAGCTTCCACAGAGCTGTGAACGATCTGAGAGACAAGGCAAGAAGGGCATTCTATGCCATCAAAAGGAACATAAATTTCAACATACCAATTAGGATCTGGCTAAAAATACTTGAATCAGTCATAGAGCCCATTGCCCTTTATGGTTGTGAGGTCTGGGGTCCGCTCACCAACCAAGATTTCACAAAATGGGACAAACACCAAATTGAGACTCTGCATGCAGAATTCTGCAAAAATATCCTCCGTGTACAACGTAGAACACCAAATAATGCATGCAGAGCAGAATTAGGCCGATACCCACTAATTATCAAAATCCAGAAAAGAGCCGTTAAATTCTACAACCACCTAAAAGGAAGCGATTCCCAAACCTTCCATAACAAAGCCATCACCTACAGAGAGATGAACCTGGAGAAGAGTCCCCTAAGCAAGCTGGTCCTAGGGCTCTGTTCACAAACACAAACACACCCCACAGAGCCCCAGGACAACAGCACAATTAGACCCAACCAAATCATGAGAAAACAAAAAGATAATTACTTGACACATTGGAAAGAATTAACAAAAAAACAGAGCAAACTAGAATGCTATTTGGCCCTAAACAGAGAGTATACAGTGGCAGAATACCTGACCACTGTGACTGACCCAAACTTAAGGAAAGCTTTGACTATGTACAGACTCAGTGAGCATAGCCTTGCTATTGAGAAAGGCCGCCGTAGGCAGACATGGCTCTCAAGAGAAGACAGGCTATGTGCTCACTGCCCACAAAATGAGGTGGAAACTGAGCTGCACTTCCTAACCTCCTGCCCAATGTATGACCATATTAGAGAGACATATTTCCCTCAGATTACACAGATCCACAAAGAATTCGAAAACAAATCCAATTTTGATAAACTCCCATATCTACTGGGTGAAATTCCACAGTGTGCCATCACAGCAGCAAGATTTGTGACCTGTTGCCACAAGAAAAGGGCAACCAGTGAAGAACAAACACCATTGTAAATACAACCCATATTTATGTTTATTTATTTTAACTTGTGTGCTTTAACCATTTGTACATTGTTACAACACTGTATATATATAATATGACATTTGTCATGTCTTTATTGTTTTGAAACTTCTGTATGTGTAATGTTTACTGTTAATTTTTATTGTTTATTTCACTTTTGTATATTATCTACCTCACTTGCTTTGGCAATGTTAACACATGTTTCCCATGCCAATAAAGCCCCTTGAATTGAATTGAATTGAATTGAGAGAGACTATAACGAGTGCGTGAACTCTTCTCTAAGTCCTTTTTCTCAATAAGATAAAGGGGGTTCTCAATAAGACAAAGGGGGTTTGTTTTGACCCCAGCATCAGTGGATGAAAACCATGAAGGCTACCTCAGTAAGGTATCACAACAAACCCATTTTTCATTGATGATTCACCTTTGTGTCTTACATCAAACATGACTGGACGTGGTTGTTACTTGGGCTGACTGCTGAGCTTGTCAGTGGGAACTGGACATGTCAAAATTAACAAAAGAGACATGACTGTGTTGTTCACCGAAGTCCCTTTGAGACTGACATTTTACTCAGCCACTGCCAACCACAAAGGGGTCACCTGCCATTTTAAGATGATTTGCCAGCCTTTGTTTTGCTTATGTACAGTATTTGTTGTTTGTTGTTTTTATTCATCATTGATCCTGAACAAATTCTGACACTAAAATATATTGATCCATCTCTTCCTCCATCCTCCTCCATCCTCCCCTCCTCCTCCTCCTCTTCCTCCATACTCCTTCTCCTCCTTTTCCTCCATCCTCCTCCTCTTCTTCCACCCCCCATCCTCTGCCTCCTCCTCCTCCTACTTTACCTCCTCTGTCTTCCTCCTCCTCTTTGTCCTTTTCAGTCTTTGTCCTCCTCTTTGTCCTCCTCCTTCGTCCTCCTCATCCTTTTTGTCCTCCACCTTTTTGTCCTCTCCCTCCTCTTTGTCATCCTTTTTGTCCTCCTCCTCCTCGTTGTCCTCCTCCCCCTCCACTTTGTCCTCCTTCTCCTCCTCCTCTCCCGTCCTCCTCCCCCTCCACTTTGTCCTCCTCCCTCCCTCTTCAACCCTTCCCCATTTGTAGCCATGGTGGGAGTCTTGGTGGCTGGGCAGGAGGCAAGGCTGTACCCTTTGCTGTCAGAGTTTTATCCCTGTCAAGGTCATCTGCCACATGACTGGAGCAGTGACAGGAGAGCTGGCTGTGGCAAGTGACTATAGAACACATCAGTAGTTTGTGTGTGTGCGCTTGTGTGAGGCCTCTGTGACATGAAAAACTAGCAGAGATGCTGAAACTGGAAACCAAGATCTCTTTCCTTTCCTTTTTATCATGGCTAGAAAACACTGCCACTATCAGACCTTGCCTGCTGGTAGAAAGGCAATATTTATAACTCATAGGCCCAACATCTAGCTTTATAGTGAAGTGTTTACAGGACAGTATTCTGGTGAATAATGTATTCAAGTGTTCTAGTACAACCTGCATTGAATTAGTTAACCACACTGACATACAACAATTTGCTAGGATTAGGGTGGAGACCGGGTATGGTCATGAAGCTACAGTTAGGGTTTGAGTTGAGGCTAGGGTTAGGTTTGAACAGGGATGTGGACAAAGCTAGGGTGAGGATTTGATTTGTTTTATTAGGATCCCCCATAAGCGACACCAATGTGACAGCTAGTTGCTTCAAGAGGGCCACCATTGTTCCTGTTCCCAAGAAAGCTAAGGTAACTGAGCTAAACGACTACCGCCCCGTAGCACTCACTTCCGTCATCATGAAGTGCTTTGAGAGACTAGTCAAGGACCATATCACCTCCACCCTACCGGACACCCTAGACCCACTCCAATTTGCTTACCGACCCAATAGGTCCACAGACGACGCAATCGCAACCACACTGCACACTGCCCTAACCCATCTGGACAAGAGGAATACCCATGTGAGAATGCTGTTCATCGATTACAGCTCAGCATTTAACACCATAGTACCCTCCAAACTCGTCATCAAGCTCGAGACCCTGGGTCTCGACCCCGCCCTGTGCAACTGGGTCCTGGACTTCCTGACGGGCCGCCCCCAGGTGGTGAGGGTAGGTAACAACATCTCCACCCCGCTGATCCTCAACACTGGGGCCCCACAAGGGTGCGTTCTGAGCCCTCTCCTGTACTCCCTGTTCACCCACGACTGCGTGGCCATGCACGCCTCCAACTCAATCATCAAGTTTGCGGATGACACTACAGTGGTAGGCTTGATTACCAACAACGACGAGACGGCCTACAGGGAGGAGGTGAGGGCCCTCGGAGTGTGGTGTCAGGAAAATAACCTCAAACTCAACGTCAACAAAACAAAGGAGATGATTGTGGACTTCAGGAAACAACAGAGGGAGCACCCCCCTATCCACATCGACGGGTCAGTAGTGGAGAAGGTGGAAAGTTTTAAGTTCCTCGGTGTACACATCACGGACAAACTGAATTGGTCCACCCACACAGACAGCGTCGTGAAGAAGGCGCAGCAGCGCCTCTTCAACCTCAGGAGGCTGAAGAAATTCGGCTTGTCACCAAAAGCACTCACAAACTTCTACAGATGCACAATCGAGAGCATCCTGTCGGGCTGTATCACCGCCTGGTACGGCAACTGCTCCGCCCACAACCGTAAGGCTCTCCAGAGGGTAGTGAGGTCTGCAGAACGCATCACCGGGGGCAAACTACCTGCCCTCCAGGACACCTACACCACCCGATGTCACAGGAAGGCCATAAAGATCATCAAGGACAACAACCACCCAAGCCACTGCCTGTTCACCCCGCTATCATCCAGAAGGCGAGGTCAGTACAGGTGCATCAAAGCAGGGACCGAGAGACTGAAAAACAGCTTCTATCTCAAGGCCATCAGACTGTTAAACAGCCACCACTAACATTTAGCGGCCGCTGCCAACATACTGACTCAACTCCAGCCACTTTAAAAATGGGAATTGATGGAAATTATGTAAAAATGTACCACTAGCCACTTTAAACATTGCCACTTAATATAATGTTTACATACCCTACATTACCCATCTCATATGTATATACTGTACTCTATATCATCTACTGCATCTTGCCATCTTTATGTAATACATGTACCACTAGCCACTTTAAACAATGCCACTTAATATAATGTTTACATACCCTACAGTACTCATCTCATATGTATATACCGTACTCTATACCATCTACTGCATCTTGCCAATGCCGTTCTGTACCACCACTCATTCATATATCTTTATGTACATATTCTTTATCCCTTTACACTTGTGTGTGTATAAGGTAGTAGTTGTGGAATTGTTAGGTTAGATTACTTGTTGGTTATTACTGCATTGTCGGAACTAGAAGCACAAGCATTTCGCTACACTCGCATTAACATCTGCTAACCATGTGTATGTGACTAATAAAATTTGATTTGATTTGATTTGATTAGTCTGACTGGGATCTGACACATAATGAAAAATACATTACAGGCAAAAGACTTTACATACATTTAAAAACTTTAGTGTGTGTGCGCGCATCTCAGTGCGCTGCCATATGCGGTGGGCTCTGATTGTACAAGGATATAATGTACAGATAGCGTATGAAGGGCTCGGCAAATGTGGTTGCCGACGCTCTATCACAGGTTTACTAACTGGGGATGCGATAATGGTTTTTGTTATTGCAAACTGTATGTTTCCATTTTTTTGTGGTGGGCGTGTTACGTTCCCCAGTTTCTGTGTTGTAGTTTGTATTTGAGTGTGTGTGTGTTTCAGGAGATGGCTTCCTGAAATTCTCCCCAAGCAGCGTATTGGTCGGCCCCGAATTGATGATTGGAGAGCTGACCCTGCCCCCTCGTCAGACGCAGCTGTCTTCAATTAGATTCCTTCTGAAGCTATATAAGCCAGTGTTCTGTTGCTCAGAGGAGAGAATGCAGAGAAAGATTGATTGTATATCCTGAGAGATCATTGCTGAGAGTGAGACAGGCAGTTGGTATGTACTATGTTAGTTGTTGATGGGAGCAGCTTTGGTATGTTCTGTGAGTTTGTTGCTCAGTCAGAGCCTATTTGATGTCCTGTGTTTCTCAGTGTGTTTGTGAAATTGTTTATAATATTCTGTTTCATTTGTTCCCAGGGGGGAAGGGGAAGTCACCTAGGGAGTGCTTAGGCAAGAGGCCCGCAGGCATACATATACCCGTAGTATATTCAATGTCTAGGCACACTAGGTAAGACCTGGGTGGACAACCCCCTGTATTTTGGTTAGCGCACCAGGAGGTGCTAAGTTAGGGGTAGGCAGGTAAGTGGGTAGGCAGGTAAGGTAGGAGAGGGGGCTTTGATATTTACTTTCTTTGCTTTGGTTCCGTCCAGCCCCTTTTCCCCATATTACCGTGTGATGGAAAAAATTCCTTGTAAATGGTACCACTCTCTCTGCCTTTGTCATCCTTACTCGCACCTACAGTCCATACCTCTTTCACTTCACGGGGAGTTGAGTTGTAGCAGGGTGTTGCGTTCCCTCTTCTTCGTAACAAACATACACATCAACAAATAGGTCAAATGGTGGAGTGGCGTTGTGCGTGAGGTGTCTCTTTGTTTTTTGAAACAAGGTTTGCTGTTCACTTCCACTATATGGAAGGGAGTTCCATGCGCTCATGGCTATGTATAATACTGTGCGTTACCTTTGTTCTGAACCTGGGGACTGAAAAGACCCTGGGTGGCGTACGTGTGTGTCTGTCACGTCGTGTATGTAGGTGGCAGGGAAGTCAAGCGCAGGACAATTAAACTTGGTATAAATGGAGTATTTGAATAACTTAAAACAAACTCCAAAACCAAAGTCCATGATAAAATAAATGTGGGTACAAGAACCCGTCGCACACCAATCCATAGAACATGAACATAACTGTAACGGCTTTCTTCCATAGGTGAAGGAGAGGACCAAAGTGCAGCGCGGCTAGTGTTCAACATGTTTAATAAAAGAACAAGTGAAACACTACAAACAACATACAAAATAACAAAATGTGCAAAAACCGAGACAGACCTATCTGGTGCAGACAACCACAGAGACAGGAAACAAACACCCACAAAATCCCAAAGTCCTCGTCCGGCGGTGGACAGAGAGGTAGCTCAGGACAGAGAGGTAGCTCAGGACAGAGAGGTAGCTCAGGACAGAGAGGTAGCTCAGGAAAGAGAGGTAGCTCAGGACAGAGGGGCAACTCCGGACTAATGGCAGCTCCGGACTGAGTGGCAGCTCATGACTGTAGGGCAGCTCATGACTGTAGGGCAGCTCTTGACTGTAGGGCAGCTCATGACTGTAGGGCAGCTCATGACTGTAGGGCAGCTCATGACTGTAGGGCAGCTCATGACCGTAGGGCAGCTCATGACTGGCTGACGGCTCTGGACGCTCATGGCTGGCTGACGGCTCCGGCAGATCCTGTCTGGTTGGCGGCTCTGGCAGATCCTGTCTGGTTGGCGGCTCTGGCAGATCCTGTCTGGTTGGCGGCTCTGGCAGATCCTGTCTGGTTGGCGGCTCTGGCAGATCCTGTCTGGTTGGCGGCCCTGGCAGATCCTGACTGACGAATGGCTCTAGCGGCTCCTGACTGACGAACGGCTCTGACGGCTCGGGACAGACGGGCGGCTCTAACGGCTCGGGACAGACGGATGGCTCAGACGGCGCTGGGGAGACGGATGGCTCAGACGGCGCTGGGGAGACGGATGGCTCAGATGGCGCTGGGGAGACGGATGGCTCCGATGGCGCTTGGCAGACGACCAGCTCTGACGGCGTTGGGCAGACGGACAGTTCAGGCGCCGCTGGGCAGACGGGCAGTTCAGGCGCCGCTGGGCAGACGGGCAGTTCAGGCACCGCTGGGCAGACGGCAGACTCTGGCCGGCTGAGACGCACTATAGGCCTGATGCGTGGTGCCGGAACTGGAGGTACCGGGCTGAGGGCACGCACCTCAGGGCGAGTGCGGGGAGCAGGAACAGGGCACACTGGACTCTCGAGGCGCACTATAGGCCTGGTGCGTGGTACCGGAACTGGAGGTACCGGGCTGAGGGCACGCACCTCAGGGCGAGTGCGGGGAGCAGGAACAGGGCACACTGGACTCTCGAGGCGCACTATAGGCCTGGTGCGTGGTACCGGAACTGGAGGTACCGGGCTGAGGGCACGCACCTCAGGGCGAGTGCGGGGAGAAGGAACAGTGCGTACAGGGCTCTGGAGACGCACAGGAGGCTTGGTGCGTAGTGCCGGAACTGGAGGCACTGGGCTGGAGACACGCACCATAGGGAGAGTGCGTGGAGGAGGAACAGGGCTCTGGAGATGCACTGGAAGCCTGGTGCGTGGTGTAGGCACTGGTGGTACTGGGCTGGGGCGGGAAGGTGGCGCCGGATATACCGGACCATGAAGGACGACACGCGCTCTTGAGCACCGAGCCGGTCCGAGATAGGTGATGAGAACCGAGATGGTCCCCGTAGCCCTGCCAGTGCGGCGAGGTGGAATAGCCCGCACTGGGCTATGCAGGCGAACCGGGGACACCACCTGTAAGGCTGGTGCCATGTACGCCATGGCACCCGGCTTGATGCCCAACCTAGCCCTACCAGTGCGGCAAGGTGGAATAGCCCGCACTGGGCTAAGCACGCGTACTGGGGACACCGTGCCCTTTACCGCATAACACGGTGTCTGACCAGTACGACGCCCTCTCACTCCACGGTAAGCCCGGGGAGTTGGCTCAGGTATCCAACCCGGCTTCGCCACACTCCCCTTTAGCCCCCCCCCCCCCAAGAAATTTTTGGGTGAGCCTCTCGGGTTTCCAGCCACTCTGCCTTACAAGCGCCTCATAATGCCGCCTCTCCGCTTTTGATGCCTCCAGCTCCGCTTTGGGGCGGCGACACTCCTCTGGCTCTGCCCAGGGTCCTTCTCCGTCTAGAATCTCCTCCCATGTCCATTCCTCCTTGTACCACTGCTGCTGTTGCTGCTGCCCGTTTCCACGCTGCTTGGTCCGGGTTTGGTGGGTGTTTCTGTAACGGCTTTCTTCCATAGGTGAAGGAGAGGACCAAAGTGCAGCGCGGCTAGTGTTCAACATGTTTAATAAAAGAACAAGTGAAACACTACAAACAACATACAAAATAACAAAATGTGCAAAAACCGAGACAGACCTATCTGGTGCAGACAACCACAGAGACAGGAAACAAACACCCACAAAATCCCAACACAAAACAAGCCTCCAATATATGATTCTCAATCAGGGACAACGATTACCATCTGCCTCTGAGAACCATATTAGGCTGGACATAGAAACAGACAAACTAGACACACAACATAGAATTCCCACCCAGCTCACGTCCTGACCAACACTAAACAAGCAAAACACATAATAACTCTGGTCAGGACGTTACAATAACAAACAATCTGACAAGGACATGAGGGGAAACAGAGGGTTAAATACACAACAATTATTGGATTGGAACCAGGTGTATAAGAAGCCAGACAAAACCAATGGAAAATGAAACATAGATCAATGATGGCTAGAAGACCGGTGACATCGATCGCCGAGCACCACCCGAACAAGGAGAGGCATCGACTTCGGCACGCGGCTCCAGCAGCGCGGGGACGATCCGGAGGACGAGGCGCAGGGCGATCCGGATGGAGACGGTGGAACTCTCATAGCAGGGAAGGATCTAACACGTCCTCCACCGGAACCCAGCATCTCTCCTCCAGACCGTACCCCTCCCAGTCCACGAGGTACTGAAGGCCCCTCGCCCGACGTCTCAAATCCAGGATGGATCGAACGGAGTACGGCGGGACCCCCTCAATATCCAGAGGGGGCGGAGGAACCTCCCGCACCTCAGCCTCCTGGAGCGGGCTAGCCACCACCGGCCTGAGGAGAGACACATGGAACGAGGGGTTAATACGGTAATTGGGGGGAGCTGTAACCTATAACATACCTCGTTCACTCTCAAGACTTTAAATGGCCCCACAAACCGCAGACCCAGCTTCCGGCAGGGCAGGCGGAGGAGCAGGTTTCAGGTCGAGAGCCAGACTCTGTCCCCTGGTGCGAACACTGGGGCCTCACTGCGGAGACGGTCGGCGCCAACTTTCTGAACCAGTCGTCCACCGCAGGAGCTTCTGTCTGACTGACGCCATGGAGCCAGAACCGGCTGATACCCCAATACACAATGAAATGGAGAAAGGTTAGTGGAAGAGTGGCGGAGCGAGTTCTGGGCCATCTCTGCCCAGGGCACGAACGCCGCCCACTCCCCCGGACGGTCCTAGCAATAAGACCTCAGAAACCTACCCACATCCTGGTTAACTTTTTCTACCTGCCCGTTACTCTCGGGGTGAAAACCTGAGGTAAGGCTGACTAAGACCCCCAGACGTTCCATGAACGCCTTCCAGACCCTTGACGTAAATTGGGGAACCCGATCAGACACTATATCCTCAGGCACCCCGTAGTGCCGGAAGACATGTGTAAACAGGCCCTCCGCAGTTTGTAGGACCATAGGGAGACCGGGCAAAGGAGGAGACGACAGGACTTGAATGATCCACAATGACCAGGGTTGTGGTGTTACCCTGTGAAGGTGGAAGATTGGTTATAAAAAATCCACCGACAGATGTGACCACGTTGTGAAACGGGTAAGGGTTGTAACTTACCTCTGGGCAGGTGTCTAGGAGCCTAGCACTGGGCGCACACTGAGCAGGAGGAAACATAAACCCTTACGTCTCTTTCTAAAGTGGGCCACCAGTATTTCCCACTAAGACAGCGCAACGTCCGACGGATCCCAGGATTACCAGAGGGTGACGTGTGAGCCCAATAGATCAGCCGATCGCGGACAGCAGACGGAACGTACAGAAGCCCAGCTGGACACTGAGGGGGAGCGGGCTCTGCACGTGACGCCCGCTCAATGTCCGCATCCAGCTCAAACACTAACGGTGCCACCAAGCAAGAGACTGGGAGTATGGGAGTGGGATGCATGGACCGCTCCTCTGTTTCATACAGCCGGGACAGTGCGTCTGCCTTGACGTTCTGGGAGCCTGGTCTGTAAGAGAGGGTAAACACAAAACGGGTGAAAACATGGCCCACCTTGCCTGACGAGGATTCATTCGCCTCGCTGCCCAGATGTACTCCAGATTGCAGTGGTCAGTCCAGATGAGAAAGGGGTGTTTAGGCCTCTTAAGCCAATGTCTCCACACCTTCAAAGCTTTAACGACAGCCAACAGCTCCCGGTCCCCCACCTCATAGTTTCGCTCTGCCGGGCTGAGCTTCTTAGAGAAGAAAGCACAGGGGCGGAGTTTCGGTGGCGTACTCGAGCGCTGAGAGATCCCAGCTTCGGAGGCGTCCACCTCCACTATGAAGACCAAAAAGGGATCCGGATGCGCCAACACAGGAGCCGAGGTAAACAGAGCCTTCAAGTGCCTAAAAGCCCCGTCCGCCCCAGCTGACCACTGCAAGCACACCGGGCTCCCCTTCAGCAGTGAGGTAATGGGAGCAGCCACCTGACCAAAACCCCGGGTAAACCTCCGGTAGTAGTTGGCAAACCCTAAGAATCGCTGCACCTCCTTCACCGTGGTGGGAGTCGGCCAATTACGCACGGCTGCAATGCGGTCACTCTCCATCTCCACTCCTGACGTGGAAATGCGATGCCCTAGGAAGGAGACAAAACCAATGGAAAATGAAACAAAGATCAATGATGGCTGGTGACGTCGATTGCCGAGCACCGCCCGAACAAGGAGAGGCATCGACTTCGGAAGAAGTCGTGACAGTGTAAAAAAACAGTAGATAAAAAAACATGAGCTGGCGCACACCCAGAATAATAGTTTGAGTGGAGGTGCTGACTAACGGTGAATAATAATCAATTATTTTGATAGTTTAGGGTAAGTGTGTGTGTCAGTCCTGTGTTTTAAATTGACTATGCAAACAATTTGGAAATTCCAACACGAATGTTTCTTATAAAAACAAGAAGTGACGCAGTCAGTCTTTCCTCAACTCTTAGCCAAGAGGCACTGGCATGCATAGTATTAATATTAGCCCTCTGATTACAATGAAGAGCAAGATGTGCCACTCTGTTCTGGGACAGCTGCAGCTTAACTTGGTCTTTCTTTGCAGCACTTGACCATATGACTGGACAATAATCAATGAGATGGTGTGTTACGTTCCCCTGTTTCTGTGATGTGAGTTTGTGTATATGTGTGTGTATTTCAGGAAATGTATTCCTGGATTCCCCCAAGCAGCTCATTGGTCGGCCCCATTGCAGATTGGAGCTCTGATCCCTCCCCTCTTGTTAGGTGATACAGCTGTCGGCAATTGCAAACTCCTTCTCCAACTGGATAAAAGCCAGTGTTCCTTTGTTAGGAGAGAGAGCTTCTTTGTATGTCTTTTGTTTCGTTGCTGGTCTAAGTTTTAGTAAAGGATTTTGTAGCTGGTCCTGCTGAGGTATGTGTATGCCAAAAGGACTGTTTTTGATTATTGAACTTGTTCACTTTAAGTTACTAATTATTCTGTTTTTGTTCCCAGGGGGGAAGGGGAAGGCATCTTGGGAGTGTTTAGGCAAGAGGCCTACGGGCATACATAACCCGTAGTATGTACTCTGTCTATGCACACTAGGTAAGACCTGGGCGGACCATCCCCTGTATTTTGGTTCGTGCGCCAGGTGGTGTTAAGAATAGGTAAGTAGTGGGTAGGTAAGGTAGGAGAGGGGGCTCTAACTTTTACTTTCTTTGCTTTGCTTCTGTCCAGACCCTTTTCCCCACTTTCCCGAGTGAAGGAAGTAAATTCCCTGTCAACGGTAAACTTCTCTGCCTCTGTCATCCTTACCCACACCTACAATCACATACCTCTTTCACTTCACGGGGAGTTGCATGTAGCAGGGTGTTGCGTTCACTCCAAGAGGCAGGCCAGGCAGTGGAGTCTTCCACAGGCATAGTCAGCTCAGCTATCCCCATTGAGACCATGTCTGTGCATCGATCTAAGTTGGGCAAAACTAAACGTGGCGGTGTTCGCCTTAGCAATCTCACTGGATTAAAGACCACCTCCATTCCTGTCATCGACTCAGTGGGTTTTGTCCAACATGTCTCCGGACCTATTCACTGCCACAGTCATACTCTGGACCTACTTTTGTCCCGTGGAATAAATATTGTGGATCTTAATGTTTTTCTTCATACCACCAATTTATTATGTTTGCAATCGCAACAAATAATCTGCTCAGACCCCAACCAAGGATCATCAAAAGCCGTGCTATACATTTTTCGGACAACCCAAAGATTCCTAGATGCCCTTCCAGACTCCCTCCACCTACCCAAGGACTTCGGAGTACAAAAATTGGTTAACCACCTAACTGAGAAACTAAATTTAACCTTGCGTAATACCCTAGATGCAGTCACACCCCTAAAAACAAAAAACATTTGATGTAAGAATCTAGCTCCCTGGTAAACAGGAAATACCCGAGCCCTGAAGCAAGCTTCCAGAAAACTGGAACGGATATGGCGTTCTACCAAACTGGAAGTCTTCTGTCTAGCTTGGAAAGACAGTACCGTACAATATCGAAGAGCCCTCACTGTTGCTCGATCATCCTATTTTTCCAACTTAATTGAGGAGAATAAGAACAATCCAAAATTTATTTTGATACTGTCGCAAAGCTATCTAAAAAGCATCATTCCCCAAAAGGATGGCTGTCACTTCATAATGATCATTAGAAAACAAATTACGACTCCTCTTTAAATATGCGTATTTCGCCAAAGCTCTGTTGTCCTGAGTCTGCACAACACTGCCGGGACCTAGAATCAAGGGAGACACTCAAATGTTTTAATACTATATCTCTTGACACATTCATGAACATAGTAATGGCCTATAAACCTTCAAGCTGCATAATGAGCCCTATTCCAACTGAACTACTGAAAGAGCTGTTTCCTGTGCTTGGCCCTCCTATGTTGAACATAATAAATGGCTTCCTATCCACCGGATGTGTTCCAAACTCAATAAAAGTGGCAGTTATAAAGCCTCTCTTGAAAAAGCCAAACCTTGACCCAGAAAATATAAAAAATGCCAGTCTATATCGAATATCCCATTCCTCTCAAATTTTTGGGGAAAAAGCTGTTGCCCAGCAACTCCCTGCCTTCCTGAAGAATAACAATGTATACGAAACGCTTAATTCTGGTTTTAGACCCCATGATAGCACTGAGACTGCACTTGTGAAGGTGGAAAATAACATTTTAATGGTGTCAGATTAAGGCTCTGCATCTGTCCTGGTGCTGCTTTTGACACCTCGATCATCACATTCTTTTGAAGATTTAGAAACCCAAATTGGCCTACACGAAAAGTTCTGGCCTGGTTTAGAACTTATCTGTCGGAATGTTATCAGTTTGTCTCTGTGGATGGTTTGTCCTCTGACAAATCAACTGTTCGTTTCAGTGTTCCTCAATGCTGCGTTTTAGGACCACTATAGTTTTCACTATATATTTTAACTCTTGGTGATGTCATTCGGAAACATAATGATAACTTTCACTGCTATGCGCACGATACACAGCTGTACATTTTGATGAAACTTGGTGAAGCCTCAAAATTGCCCTCCCTGGAAGCCGGTTTCTCAGACATAAGGAAGTGGATGGCGCAAATGTTTTACTTTTAAACTCGAACAAAACAGAGATGCTAGTTCTAGGTCCCAAGAAACAAAGAGATATTCTTTTGGATCTGAAAATTAGTTTTGATGGTTGTACAGTTGTCTCAAATAATACTGTGAAGGACCTTGGCGTTACTCTGGACCCTGATCTTTCTTTAGATGAACATATCAAGAATATTTTAAGGACAGCTTTTTTCCATCTACGTAACATTGCAAAAATCAGGTTCTGTCCAAAAATTAGGCAGGAAAGTTAATCCATGCTTTTGTCACTTCTAGATTGGACTACTGCAATGCTCTACAGTCGTGGCCAAAAGGTTTGAGAATGACACAAATATTAATTTCCACAAAGTTTGCTGCTTCAGTGTCTTTAGATATTTGTGTCTATAGATGTTACTATGGAATACTGAAATATAATTGCAAGCATTTCATAAGTGTCAAAGGCTTTTATTGACAATTACATGAAGTTGATGCAAAGAGTCAATATTTGCTGTCATGCCCTGACCATAGTTTGCTTTGTATGTTTATATGTTTTGTTTGGTCAGGGTGTGATCTGAGTGGGCATTCTATGTTGTATGTCTATGTGTTAGTTGCCTGTGTCTGCACTTTTCATATTTAGCTTCACGTTCGTCGTTTATTGTTTTGTATAGTTTCGTTAAGTGTTCTCTGTGTTTATTAAATTCAAGATGAACACTTACCACGCTGCGTATTGGTCCTCCGATCCTTCAAACTTCTCCTCAGATGATGATGAGGACGACGAGCGTGACAGAATCACCCACCACAACCGGACCAAGCAGCGTGGTATCGGGCAGCAGCGAGTTCTGGACTCCTGGACATGGGAGGAGATTTTGGATGGTAAAGGACCCTGGGCACAGGCTGGGGAATATCGCCGCCCCAAGGCAGAGCTGACTGGCGGCGATATGAGGAGGCAGCACGGCAGCGCGACAGGTACGAGAGGAACAAATTTGGGGGGCACACGGGGAGGGTGGCAGAGTCAGGTTGGAGACCTGAGCTCACTCCTCGTGCTTATTATAAGCACGCGTTACTGGTCAGGCACCGTGTTATGCGGTTAAGCGCACGGTGTCGCCAGTATGTGCCCATAGCCCGATGCGCTATAGGGCAGCCCCCCGAAAGTGTCATGCGAGTGTGGGCATCCAGCCAGGGCGTATTGTCCCTGCTCAGCTTGTCTGGTCTCCGGTACGCCGTTTCGGTCCAGGGTATCCTGCGCCGGTTCTGCGTGCTGTGTCTCCGGGGCGCTGGGAGGGTGCAGTGCGTCCTATGCCTGCGCTCCGCTCGTACCGGGCAAATGTGGGAGTGGAGCCTAAGGGAGAGGTGCGTGTAGTAGGCACTAGATCTCCAGTGCTCACCCACAGCCCGGTTCAACCTGTGCCTGCACTCTGGAGGGTCCGGGCTAGAGTAGTATTCCAGCCTGGGGGAGTGGTGCCAAGGCTGCGCACCAGAGCTCCAGTGCTCCCCCACAGTCCGGTCCTTCAGGTGCCTCCTCCTAACACCAAGCCTCCTGTAGGTCTCCCCAGCCTGGTGGGTCCTGTGGCAGCCCCACGCACCAGGCTGTCTCTC
This sequence comes from Salvelinus alpinus, assembly GCF_045679555.1. Taxonomy (NCBI): domain Eukaryota; kingdom Metazoa; phylum Chordata; class Actinopteri; order Salmoniformes; family Salmonidae; genus Salvelinus; species Salvelinus alpinus. The sequence continues at coordinate 84,440,986 of NC_092088.1, read as the reverse complement.
CGTCTCCTCCCTACAGGTGTGCCCGTCTGCCCAGCACCGCCTGCACTGTCCGTCTGCCCAGCGCCGTCTGAGCTGCCTGTCTGCCCAGCGTCGCCTGCACTGCCCGTTTGCGCAGCGCCGTCTGAGCCGCCCGTCTGTCCTGAGCCTTCAAAGCCGCCCGTCTTTCCTGAGCCTTCAAAGCCGCCCGTCTGTCCTGAGCCTTCAGAGTCGTCCGTCAGTCAGGAGCCGTCAGAGCCGCCCGTCAGTCAGGAGCCGCTAGAGCCGTCCGCTAGACAGGAGCCCCCAGAGCCGTCCGCCAGACAGGAGCCGCCAGAGCCGCCCGCCAGCCAGGAGCCGCCAGAGCCGCCCGCCAGCCAGGAGCCGCCAGAGCCGCCAGCCAGCCAGGAGCCGCCAGAGCCGCCAGCCAGCCAGGAGCTGCCAGAGCCGCCAGCCAGCCAAGAGCTGCCAGAGCCGCCAGCCAGCCAGGATCTGCCAGAGCCGTCAGTCAGCCAGGATCTGCCAGAGCCGTCAGTCAGCCAGGATCTCCTGTCCAGCGCCGTCTGAGCCGCCCGTCTGTCCAGCGCCGTCTGAGCTGCCCGTCTGTCCAGCGCCGTCTGAGCCGCCCGTCTGTCCAGCACCGTCTGAGCCGCCCGTCTGTCCAGCGCCGTCTGAGCCTCAGATGAGGAGGACGACGAGCGTGACATTTGCAGTGTTAACCCTTTTTTATAGACCTCTGCAATCTGCCCTGGCATGCTGTCAATTAACTTCTAGGCCACATCCTGACTGATGGCAGCCCATTCTTGCATAATCAATGCTTGGAGTTTGTCAGAATTTGTGAGTTTTTGTTTGTCCACCCTCCCCTTGAGGATTGATGACAAGTTCTCAATGGGATTAAGGTCTGGGGAGTTTCCTGTCCATGGACCCACAATATTAATGTTTTGTTCCCCGAGCCACTTAGTTATCACTTTTGCCTTATGGAAAGGTGCTCCATCATGCTGGAAAAGGCATTGTTCATCACCAAACTGTTCCTGGATGGTTGGGAGAAGTTGCTCTTGGAGGATGTGTTGGTACCATTCTTTATTCATGGCTGTGTTCTTAGGCAAAATTGTGAGTGAGCCCACTCCCTTGGCTGAGAAGCATCCCCACACATGAATCATCTCAGGATGCTTTACTGTTGGCATGACACAGGACTGATGGATAGCGCTCACCTTGTCTTCTCCGGACAAGCTTTTTTCCGGATACCCCAAACAATCGGAAAGGGGATTCATCAGAGAAAATGACTTTACCCCAGTACTCAGCAGTCCAAGCACTGTACCTTTTGCAGAATATCAGTCTGTCCCTGATGTTTTTCCTGGAGAGAAGTGGCTTCTTTGCTGCCCTTCTTGACACCAGGCCATCCTCCAAAAGTCTTCGCCTCACTGTGCGTGCAGATGCACTCACACCTGCCTGCTGCCATTTCTGAGCAAGCTCTGTACTGGTGGTGCCCCGATCCCGCAGCTGAATCAAATTTAGGAGACTTGGGCGCCCAGAAGCCTTCTTCACAACAATTGAACCTCTCTCCTTGAAGTTCTTGATGATCTGATAAATGGTTGATTTAGGTGCAATCTTACTGGCAGCAATATCCTTGCCTGTGAAGCCCTTGATGTGAAAAGCAATGATGACGGCACGTGTTTCCTTCAGGTAACCATGTTTGACAGAGGAAGAACAATGATTCCAAGCACCACCCTCCTTTTGAAGCTTCCTGTCTGTTATTCGAACTCAATCAGCATGACAGAGTGATCTCCAGCCTTGTCCTCGTCAACACTCACACCTGTGTTAACGAGAGAATCACTGACATGATGTCAGCTGGTCCTTTTGTGGCAGGGCTGAAATGCAGAGGAAATGTTTTTAGGTGATTCAGGTCATTTGCATGGCAAAGAGGGACTTTGCAATTCATCTGATCACCCTTCATAACATTCTGGAGTATATGCAAATTGCCATCATACAAACTGAGGCAGCAGACTTTGTGAAAATTAATATTTATTCCATTCTCAACTTTTGGCCACGACTGTACTTTCTGACTACCCGCATAAAGCACAAAATATACTTCAGTTAGTGCTAAACATGGCTGCTAGAATCTTAACTAGAACTAAATAAATTGATCATATTTCTCCAGTGCTAGTCTCTCTACACTGGATTCCTGTCAAGGCTAGGGCTGATTTCATGGTTTAACTGCTATCCTACAAAGCATTACATGGGCTTGCTCCTGCTTATCTCTCCAATTTGGTCCTGCCGTACGTACCTACACGTACGCTACGGTCAGAAGACGCAGGCCTCCTTATTGTCCCTAGAATTTTTAAGCAAACAGCTCAAGACGGGGCTTTCTTCGAAAGAGCTCCATTTTTATGGAATGGTCCACATCCATGTGAGAGACGCAGACTCTGTCTCGACCTTTTAAGTCTTTATTTAAGACTCATCTCTTCAGTAGGTCCTATGATTGAGTGTAGTCTGGCCCAGGGGTGTGAAGGTGAACGGAAAGGCACTGGAACGACAAACCACCCTTGTTGTCTCTGCCTGGCCTGTTCCCTTCTCTTTTATTCATTCCTTTACATGTGTGTGTATGAGGTAGTTGTTGTGAAATTGTTTGATTACTTGTTAGATATTACTGCATGGTCAGAACTAGAAGCACAAGCAATTCGCTACACTCGCATTAACATCTGCTAACCCTGTGTATGTGACCAATAAGATTTGATTTGTAAAATGCCTTTAAAAATAAATTTGATTGATAATCAAGAAAATATAAAACTAGAGCCTGCAGGCTTTGTGGAGTGTGGTATCAAAAAAGCAGAGCATCTCTTTATTACGGACAGACCTCTCCCCATCTTTACAACCACTGAATCTATAAGTTTTCACCATGACAGTGTATAATAATATCAAAGGCTGCACTAAAATCTAACAGTACAGCTCCCACAATCTATTTATTATGAATTTCTTTCAACCAATCATCAATAATTTGTGCTGAAAGTCTGTTGTTGCTGGCAGCAAGCTGATAGGTCTGCTATTAGAACCAGTAAAGGCCGCTTTACCACTTTTGGGAAGCAGAATGACTTTGGCTTCCTTCCAGGCCTGAGGACAAAGACTTTCTTCTAGGCATGGATTAAAGATATGACAGACAGGAGCGGCTAGAGTCAGCTAACATCTTGATTGATAGCAATTCTTTCACCTCTCCCACACTAACTTAGCAAAATTCAAACTTGCAATGCTTTTCTTTCATTATTTCTTTTTTTACGCATCAGTGTGATGGCTCACTGTTCGTTGTTAGCATTTCCTGCTTAACTTTGCCCACTTTGCCAATGAAGGAATCATTAAAATAATTGGCAACATCAAATGGTTTTGTGATGAATATTCCATCTGATTTGATCCTTTCATTTAAAGTACTCAAGTTTTTTTTTCCATCATTCTTTATATCATTGATCTTTGCTTCATAATACAGTTTCATCATCTTTTTGTTAAGTTTAGTTGCATCATTTCTCAATTTGCAGTAAGTCAGTCAGTCAGATATGAACTCAGACTTATTAGGTGCTCCTTTTGCCCCATCTCTTTCAATCATACAGTTTAATTCTTCATCAATCCATGGGGCCTTAACAGTCAGTTTCTTAACAAGTGCATGTTTATCAATAATTGGAAGATGCAATTTCAAAATTAAACAAGTGCAGCGTCTGGATGCTCCTTATTAATCACATCCGACCAACAACTATTTTTAACATCATCCACAGAAGAGTCACAGCAAAATCTTTTGAATTATCTATTATACGCTATTTTAGTCCCAGCTTTTGGAACTTTGGCTTTCCTGGATATAGCCACTATGTGTGACCCTATTCAGGAAACTAGGCGTGTGCCGCAAGTCACGACTTCACAGGAGAGCCGTTTTTATCAAAATGTGTTTTTTGCAGAAATGACTTCTCTAACAAACTTTTATGCCATCTGTAAATATGAGTACAGCTGTTAATTTACGAGCCTAGTTGGTTTAGTCAAAGAAAAAGAATGGAACCTTCCCGCTAGCCAGGATTGGCTGAGCTAATGAGTGGGCTGGACATGCCGAGAGATGAGTTTCAGATTGTTCTGCAGTGCAAATATGTTGCTACTGCTCTCAATAACATTGCTGCCATGAATTTATCAGGTGCTATCAACAAAGGTCAGTGGGAGAAAGTAGTGCAGGACTACTTTCTGGAGGACAATCATGCCATGCTGACTCTCTCTGACTCTGAAAATGAATCAGACGATGAGGAAATCTCTGATTTAGGTTAAAAAAAGAATTGAAGAAGACATTGTAAAGTCTTCAGATGATGGTGATGGGGAAGAAACGACGATCAACAGTTTCATTGTCACGGAAGAAGTTGACCGAATTCTGAAATCAGTGGAACACAACGGGCCAAACAAGCTGTGCAAACTAAACGGAAACGACACAGGATGTCTTATAAAGGGGTTTCAGTCTGCCGTGAAGCATTCATCCACGTATACAGGTAAGAATCTAGCTACAGTTTCAGATATGAATAATTTCTTATTTTGACAGAAAGTTGTATTCATTGCAAGTTAAGGCTTGCTGTTAGCTAGCCAGCTGGAGTTCGATGGCTGGCTTGCTAGCTAACGTTAACATTGAACCCAACTTATTTGGTTAACTTTAGCGATGACAATCGGTTTGTATTGCTAGTAACGTTACTCTATGGATTGGGATTATAGTTAATTGTTTAGCTAGCTAACATTAATGTGACATGTCTAAACAAAAGACCTGAAGTTAAAGTTTGCTGTTAGCTAACCTTTACAGCCCCGGCGTTCCGCTAGCGGAACTCCTCCCACATTCCACTGAAAAGGCAGAGCGCGAAATTCAATTTTTTTTTTTTTGAAATATTTAACTTTCACACATTAACAAGTCCAATACAGCAAATTAAAGATACACATCTTGTGAATCCAGTCAACATATCCGATTTCTAAAATGTTTTACAGCGAAAACACCACATATATTTATGTTAGCTCACCACCAAATACAAAAAAGGACAGACATTTTTCACAGCACAGGTAGCATGCACGAAACCAACCAAACTAACCAAGAACCAACCAAACTAACCAAGAAACAACGTCATCAGATGACAGTCCTATAACATGTTACACAATAAATCTATGTTTTGTTCGAAAAATGTGCATATTTGAGGTATAAATCAGTTTTACATTGCTGCTACCATCACAGCTACCGTCAGAAATAGCACCGAAGCAGCCAGAGTAATTATAGAGACCAACGTGAAATACCTAAACCATAAAACATTTCTGAAAACTCGATGGTGTACAGCAAATTAAAGACAAACATCTTGTGAATCCAGCCAATGTTCCGATTTTTTTAAGTGTTTTACAGCGAAAACACAATATAGCATTATATTAGCTTACTACAATAGCCTACCACACAACCGCATTCATTCATCAAGGCACATTACAAAAAAATACATGTTGTATAGGAAATGATAGATACACTAGTTCTTAATGCAGTGTTAGAATTCTAAAAATATCTTCATTACGACATAAGGCTTCTGTTATAGCGAGAAGGTGGCCAAAACCTGGGCGCAAAACTACTAGTACACAGTTCGACAGATGTATGAAATAGCATCACAAAATGGGTCCTACTTTTGGTGATCTTCCATCAGAATGTTGTACAAGGGGTGCTTTGTCCAGAACAGTCGTTGTTTGGATTTAGAACATCGTTTTTCCCTCTTGAATTAGCAAGCACACTGGCCAAGTGGCGCGAAGCTCTCCAACGTCAGCAAACACAGACAACGCAACACGCCTAACGTCCCGAAAAAAATTCAATAATCTAATAAAACTATATTGAAAAAACATACTTTACGATGATATTGTGACATGTATCAAATAAAATCAAAGCCGAAGATAGTAGTCGCCTATAACGACAGCTTTTCAGAAGGCAATTCCAGGTCCATCTTCGCGCTTTCCAGAAAACAGAAAATGGCGGACACGTCATTCCAAGAGGATTTATTCCACCTCAGACCAAGATAATCACTTCATTTCTTCTCTCACTTCCTCTTGACATCTAGGGGAAGGTGTATGACGTGTGTGTATAGTCATACGTATCATGCCCATTTATAGGCAGGCCCTTGAACAGAGCATAATTTTCAGACTTTCCACTTCCTGGTCAGAAAGTGTGCTGCCAAATGAGTTCTGTTTTACTCACAGACAAAATTCAAACGGTTTTAGAAACTAGAGAGTGTTTTCTATCCAATAGTAATAATAATATGCATATTGTACGAGCAAGAATTGAGTACGAGGCCGTTTAAATTGGGCACGATTTTCCCCCAAAGTGTAAATAGCGCCCTCTATCATCAACAGGCTAACTAACATTAGCTGAGGTTAGATGGCTGGCTGGCTGGCCAACATTATGTGTATGAAGTGTGTGTAGTGATATCTCAGAATGCCATTTCGCATCTATTGTATAATAATGCAAAAATATTTGTATCTAGAATTTATCTTTCAGCATCAGTAGAACACGCCTCTCTCCCCTCAACCAGTCATACAAGGAGAATGGTCTAATGCCTCCCATCAAAAAGAGAGCTGGCCCAAGCAAGCAAAGGCAGCAGCGCAATCATCAACTACATGCACCATTTCTTCACCAACTACGGAGTTGGGGAAACACGTGTGGACCTGAATTGTGATAACTGCAGTGGCCAAGTTTGTGCTCTGGTATTGTGCCTGGCGGACCATGCACAAGCTCCACCACAGTCTGGACCTTCACTTCCTGATCACAGGCCACACCAAGTTTGCCCCCGACTGGTGCTTCGGCCTCATCAAGCAGTGCTTCAGAAAGACCAGAGTTAACACTTTGTCTGAGATTGCTGATGTTGTGAAGGACAGCACTGTGACAGGGGTCAACATCCCACAGCTTGTTGGACTGGAGAATGGTACGGTGCTTGTGGAAAGCTATGGCTGGGAACAACATCTGACTCCGTACTTCAGGCAGCTGCCACAGATCAAGCAGTACCAGCACTTCAGGTGAAAATCATTTTCATTGCATGAGGTTATTCTTCTTATCTAAATTTGGGAGGTGAATTGATGTTGTGCAAGGTTGTAAAGTCAGATTTTTTGGGTTTGTTTTTCCCTGTTTTACAGCTTCGATGCTCTGGAGCCTGGTGTTGTCGCCAAGGAGCATTTGGACTGTCGGGACCAGGTTTCACCTGCTGGGCAACGCTGACATCCTTCCTCCAATAGATGGTCTGCCTGTACAAGCACCACACGGACTGGACATAGCTAGACAAACGTATATTTTTGTGAAGATCAGGGAATTTTGCAATGAAGAGGCTATGAACGTCACATGCCCTGCAGCAAAGTCAAGGGCATGACAGAAATAGGCTCTCCGAATATAGATTCCCTTGCACTATCTGCAGTGCCTCTATTCAAATGACTCTCTCCTAACACACACGCATATGTTGCTGCTACTATTTTCTTTATCCTGCTGCTCAGCCACTTTACCCCTGATTGTATGCATATAACTACCTTGTCTATCACTGATGTTGTTATTGTTCTTGTACATACTGTATATTATTTTATTTTGACACTATCTATTTCTGATAATGCAAGTAACCATTGGCTGTACCGCTTACACCGTGTGTAGAGACCCATCCACTAAGCAAGACTTAGCAAAATATTTATTTATAAAATTAATATTGATATGTGTGGTCGTACCATGATTTTGTGACATAACACAACAATATCATGTGACCATATCAAGTGTACACCACATAAATATATGGTGCATCCACATAATGCGCCCCTATTACTAGCCTCTTCAACCTCTCTTTCGTATCATCTGAGATTCCCAAAGCTGCGATCATCCGCGATCATCCCCCTCTTCAAAGGGGGAGACACTCTAGACCCAAACTGCTACAGACCTATATCCATCCTACCCTGCCTTTCTAAGGTCTTCAAACGCCAAGTTAACAAACAGATTACCGACCATTTCGAATCCCACCGTACCTTCTCCGCTATGCAATCTGGTTTCAGAGCTGGTCATGGGTGCACCTCAGCCACGCTCAAGGTCCTAAACGATATCATAACTGCCATCGATAAGAGACATCACTGTGCAGCCGTATTCATCGACCTGGCCAAGGTTTTCGATTCTGTCAATCATCACATTCTTATCGGCAGACTCAACACCCTTGGTTTCTCAAATGACTGCCTCGCCTGGTTCACCAACTACTTCTCTGATAGAGTTCAGCGTGTCAGATCAGAGGGCCTGTTGTCCGGACCTCTCTGTCTCAATGGGGGTGCCTTACCTTCTCAGGGTTCAAATCTCGGGCCGACTCTCTTCTCTGAATAAATCTATGATGTTGCTCTTGCTGCTGGTGATTCTCTGATCCACCTCTACACAGACGACATAATTCCGTATACATCTGGCCCTTCTTTGGACACTGTGTTAACTAACCTCCAGACGAGCTTCAATGCCATACAACTCTCCTTCCGTGGCCTCCAACTGGTCTTAAATGCAAGTAAAACTTAATGCATGCTCTTCAACCGATCGCTGCCCGCACCTGCCCGCCCGTCCAGCATCACTACTCAGGACGCTCCTGACTTACAATATGTGGACAACTACAAATACCTAGGTGTCTGGCTAGACTGTAAACTCTCCTCTCAGACTCACATTAAGCATCTCCAATCCAAATTTAAATCTAGAATCGGCTTCCTATTTCGCAAAGAAGCATCCTTCACTCATGCTGCCAAACATACCCTCGTAAAACTGACCATCCTACTGAAAATTGGATGCAGTCTATCACAGTGCCGTCCGTTTTGTCACCAAAGCCCCATATACTACCCACCAATAAGACCTGTATGCTCTTGTTGGCTGGCCCTCGCTACATATTCGTAGCCAAACCCACTGGCTCCAGGTCATCTATAAGTCTTTGCTAGGTAAATCCCCACCCTATCTCAGCTCACTGGTCACCATAGCAGCACCCACCCGTAGCACGCGCTACAGCAGGTATATTTCACTGGTCACACCCATAGCCAATTCCTACATTGGCTGCCTTTCCTTCCAGTTCTCTGCTGCCAATGACTGGAACGAACTGCAAAATTCACTGAAGCTCGAGACTCATTTCTCCCTCACTAACTTTAAGCACCAGCTGTCAGAGCAGCTCACAGATCACTGCACCTGTACATAGCCCATCCAACTACCTCATCCCCATACTGTTATTTATTTATTTTGCTCCTTTGCACCCCATTATCTCTACTTGCACAATCATCTTCTGCACATCTATCACTCCAGTGCTTAATTGCTATATTGTAATTATTTCGCCACCATAGCCTATTTATTGCCTTACCCCCCTTATCCTAGTTCATTTGCACAGACTTTTTCTATTGTATTATTGACTGTATGTTTGTTTATTCCATCTGTAACTCTGTGTTGTTGTTTGTGTCACACTGCTTTGCTTTATCTTGGCCAGGTAGCAGTTGTAAATGAGAACTTGTTCTCAACTAGCCTACCTGGTTAAATAAAGGTGAAAAAAATCAAATAAATTGGAGATGTACCTGTGTATGTATTTCAAGGCCTACCTTCAAACTCAGTGCCTCTTTGCTTGACATCATGGAAAAATCTAAAGAAATCAGCCAAGACCTCGACCACGTTCATCTGTACAAACAATAGTACGCAAGTCTAAACACCATGGGACCACGCAGCCGTCATACCGCTCAGAAAGGAGACGTGTTCTGTCTCCTAGAGATGAACGTACTTTGGTGCAAAAGTCACAGACCAACACAGAACAACAGAACAACAGCAAAGGACCTTGTGAAGATGCTGGAGGAAACAGGTACAAAAGTATCTATATCCACAGTAAAATTAGTCCCATATCGACATAAACTGAAAGACCTCTCAGCAAGGAAGAAGCCACTTCTCCAAAACCGCAATAAAAAAGCTAGACTTCGGTTTGCAACTGCACACGGGGATAAAGATCACACTTTTTGGAGAAATGTCCTCTGTTCCGATTAAACAAAAATAGAACTGTTTGGCCATAATGACCATTGTTATGTTTGGAGGAAAAAGGGGGAGGCTTGCAAGCCGAAGAACACCATCCCAACCGTGAAGCACGGGGGGAGGCAGCATCATGTTGTGGCTGTGCTTTTCTGCAGGAGGGACTGGTGCACTTCACAAAATAGATGGCATCATGAAGAACGAAAATGATGTGGATATATTGAAGCAACATCTCAAGACATCAGCCTGGAAGTTAAAGCTTGGTCGCAATTTGGTCTTCCAAATGGACACTGACCCCAAGCATACTTCCAAAGTTGTGGCAAAATGGCTTAAGGACAACAAAGTCAAGGTTGTAGAGTGGCCATCACTAATCCCTGACATCAATCCTATAGAACATTTGTGGAAAAGCGTACAAGGAGGCCTACAAACCTGAGGCCATTTTCTCAAAAAGTGAGTTTACAAGTGTATCAACTTTCAAAGCAGAATTACTTTCCCATTGTTCCTCAAAAATTACGTGTATGATATACCATTTTTGTAGCTTTGAGTCTCTACTTTTATCCAATGTAAAAAAATATATATATTTCAAATTCTGCTACATAAGACCGAATCCAGGTGGTGAGTCACATGTTGTGATCACTGCATCCAATGGGTACGGATACATCTTCAGAACAAAGTTTTTACACTATTAGTAAAAATGTGATGTGGATGTTCTTGTTCCTGTTGTGTTGGTTAATAAGGGTCAGAGTTGTGATTCAGGTTAGGGTTAGGGTTGAACCAGCATGTGGGCATGAACCTAGGGTTAGGGTTCGGATTGAGCTACTATGTGGACATGAAACTAGGGTTAGGGTTCGGATTGAGCAACTATGTGGACATGAAACTAGGGTTAGGGTTAGGATTGAGCTACTATGTGGACATGAAACTAGGGTTAGGGTTAGGATTGAGCCAGCATGTGGACATGAAGCTAGGGTTAGGGTTAAGGATGAGCTAGCATGTGGACATGAAACTAGGGTTAGGGTTAAGGATGAGCTAGCATGTGGACATGGAGCTATGGTAAGGGTTGAGCCAGCATCTGGATATGAAACTTGGATTATGGGTTAGCAAAAAGACCATCAGGATCCCACTCGTGTACAGAGAATAGCGTGGTCTGGAAGCCCTGTGGAAACCAAACCAGCCACACTCCTAACTCTCTGTTTCTGCACATACAGTGCCTCTGGAAAGTATTCAGGCCGCTTGACATTTTCCTCATTTTGTTACGCCCTATTCTAAAATGTATTAAATTAATTGAAATATCTTATTTACTTAAGTATTCATACCCTTTGCTATGAGACTCGAAATTGAGCTCAGATGCATGCTGTTTCCATTGATCATCCTTGAGATGTTTATAAAACTTGATTGGAGTCCACCTGTGGTAAATTCAATTGATTGGATTTGATTTGAAAAGGCACACAGCTGTCTATACAATGTGCCAAAGTTGACAGTGCATGTCAGAGCAAAAACCATGCCTTGAGGTTGAAGGAATTGTCAGTAGCACTCCAAGACAGGATTGTGTCGAGGGACAGATCTGGGGAAGGTTACCAAAAAATGTCTGCAGCATTGAAGGTCCCCAAGAACACAGTGACCTCCATCATTCTTAAATGGAAGAAGTTTGGAACCACCAACACTCTCCCTAGAGCTGGCCACCCGGCCAAACTGAGCAATTGGGGGAGAAGGGCTTTGGTCAGGTAGTTGATCAAGAACCCAATGGTCACTCTGACAGCGCTCCTGACTTCCTTTATGGAACAGCACTCCACCAATCAGGCCTTTATGGTAGAGTAGCCAGACGGAAGCCAATCCTCAGTAAAAGGCACATGACAGCCACTTGGAGATTGCCAAAAGGCACCTAAAGGACTCTCAGAACATGAGAAACAACATTGTCTGGTCTGATGAAACTAAGATTGAACTCTTTGGCCGGAATGCCAAGCGTCACGTCTGGAGGAAACCTGGCACCATCCTTACAGTCAAGTATGGTGGTGGCAGCATCATGCTGTGGGTATGTTTTTCAGCGGCAGGGACTGGGAGACTAGTCAGGATCGAGGGAAAAATGAACGGAGCAAATTACAGAGAGATCCTTGATGAAAACCTGCTCCAGAGCGCTCAGGACCTCAGACTGATGCGAAGGTTCACCTTCCAACAGGGAAACGACGCTAAGCAAACAGCCAAGACAACACAGGAGTGGCTCTGAATGTCTCTGAATGTCCTTGAGTGTCCCAGCCAGAGCCCGGACTTAAACTCGATCAAACATCTCTGGAGAGACCTGAAAAAAAGATGTGCAGCAACACTCCCCATCCAACCTGACAGAGCTTGAGAAGATCTGCAGAGAAGAATGGGCGAAATTCCCCAAATACAGGTGTGCTAAGCTTATAGCGTCATACACAAGACTCAATGCTGTAATCGCTGCCAAAGGTGCTTCAACAAAGTTCTGAGTAAAGGGTCTGAATACTTATGTAAATGTGATTTTTAAGTTTTTTATTCTAAATACAATTGCAAAAATTTATAAAAACTTATTTTTGCTTTGTCATTATGGGGTACTGTGTGTAGATTGATGAGAGAAAAAACGATTTCATCAATTTTAGAATAAGGCTGTTACGTAACAAAATGTGGAAAAGCAAGGGGTCTGAATACTTTCCAAATGCACTGTATATTTGAACAATGCCTTGCATCTTTTCCCTAAAGAATATGAATAACCTATTTCAAGGGGAGAGGAGATAGTGCCGAAGGCTGTGATGCTGCATTTTGCACTCACACAGACACACACACACACACACACACACACACACACACACACACACACACACACACATACACACACACACACACATACACACAGTCTACAATGCACTGTCGAGCACTGTCACCAAATGAATCCCTCTGTTGACTGACTTACCCTACAGTGGCAGCAACTGACACACATCCATACACACACTTTAAGGAGGCTAGGATTTTTACGGAAGGAATAAAAAAGCCCTCATTCCAATTGAAAACCTTTACTCTGCAAACACCTAACTTAGGCCCACCAGAGAGAATAACACAACCACACTGTCACTGCATGTGAAAACCTTTGCACTCCTAACGCTTTTTACCATCCAAACTCCTCTTGTCTTCTCTACCCTTGGTAGCATTTATAACAATGACACCTTCAAAATCATCATGAAGAGTAATGAAACTGGACAATTGAACACATGCTATTCATTGTCCAGTTGCCGCTGAGTTTTGTGAATGGAGAGTAATGACTACATTATATTAAGTATCCCCAACGAGATATATAAAGAAAAATAACCTGTAACTAAAATGGATTCCCTTTCACGTCTTCATCTGTAAGACATCTAGCGGTGGGGTATGTGTGTGTTAATAATCCTAAAGGGAGCTCAGAACCATCTTATAATACATTCTTCACCCGCTTGAGGATAACACAGTGCCATTGACGCGACCCGCTTTGAGGATAACACAGTGCCATTGACGCGACCCACTTTGAGGATAACACAGTGCCATTGACGCGACCCGCTTTGAGGATAACACAGTGCCATTGACGCGACCCACTTTGAGGATAACACAGTGCCATTGACGCGACCCACTTTGAGAATAACACAGTGCCATTGACGCGACCCACTTTGAGGATAACACAGTGCCATTGACGCGACCCACTTTGAGGATAACACAGTGCCATTGACGCGACCCGCTTTGAGAATAACACAGTGCCATTGACGCGACCCACTTTGAGAATAACACAGTGCCATTGACGCGACCCACTTTGAGGATAACACAGTGCCATTGACGCGACCCACTTTGAGGATACCACAGTGCCATTGACGCGACCCACTTTGAGGATACCACAGTGCCATTGACGCGACCCGCTTTGAGGATAACACAGTGCCATTGACGCGACCCGTTTTGAGGATACCACAGTGCCATTGACGCGACCCGTTTTGAGGATACCACAGTGCCACCGACCCAGCCAGCTTTGAGGATAACACAGTGCCACCGATGCGGCTGTGGGCTCTCATTCTCCGTGGCTGACATGAGTAAGACATTTACTCATTTTAACCCTCGCAAGGCCGCCGGCCCAGACGGCATCCCTAGCCGCATCCTCAGATCATGTGCAGACCAGCTGGCTGGAGTGGTTTTCTGACATAATCAATCTCTCCCTATCACAGTCTGTTGTCCCCACTTGCTTCAAGATGTCCACCATTGTTCCTGTACACAAGAAAACAAATGTAGCTGAACTAAATGACTATTTCCCCGTAGCACTCACTTCAGTCATCATGAAGTGCTTTAAGAGGCTAGTTAAGGATCATATCACCTCCACCCTACCTGACACCCTAGACCCACTTCAATTTGCATACCACCCCAATAGATCCACAGATTATGCAATCGCTATCACACTGCACACTGCCCTATCCCATCTGGACAAGAGGAATACCTATGTAAGAATGCTGTTCATTGACTATAGCTCTGCCTTCAACACCATAGTACCTTCCAGACTCGGGGCCCTGGGTCTGAACCCCGCCCAGTGCAAATGGGTCCTGGACTTCCTGACGGGACGCCCCCAGGTGGTGAGGGTAGGAAACAACATCTCCACCCCGCTGATCCTCAACACAGGGGCCACAGAAGGGTGCGTGCTCAGCCCCCTCCTGTACTCCCTGTTCACCCATGACTGTGTGGCCACTTACGCCTCCAACTCAACCATCAAGTTTTCAGACGACACAACAGTAGTAGGCCTGATTACCAACAACGACGAGACAGCCTACAGGGAGGATGTGAGGGCCCTGATGAAGTGGTGCCAGGACAATAACCTCTCCCTTAATGTCAATAAAACAAAGGAGCTGATCGTGGACTTCAGGAGACAACAGAGGACGGAACCGCCGCAGTGGAGAAGGTGAAAAGCTTCAAGTTCCTCGGAGTACAGATCACTGACATTCTGAAATGGTCCACACACACAGACAGTGTGGTGAAGAAGGCGCAACAGCACCTCTTCCACCTCAGGAGGCTGACGAAACTTGTCTTGGCCCCGAAGAACCTCACAAACGTTTACAGATGCACAATTGAAAGCATCCAGTTGGGCTGTATCGCCGCCTGGTACGGCAACTGCACCGCCCGCAACCAAAGGGCTCTCCAAGGGGGGGTGCGGTCTGCCCAGCGCATCACTGGGGGCACACTGTTTGCCCTCCTGGACACCTATAGCACCCAATTCACAGGAAGGCCAAAAAGATCATCAAGGCCATCAACCACACGTGCCACGGCCTGTTCACCCCACTATCATCCAGAAGGTGAGGTCAGTACAGGTGCATCAAAGCTGGGACCGAGACTGAAAAAAGCTTCTTTCTCAAAGCCATCAGACTTATCACTAGCCAGCTACCACCTCTTTTACTCAACCCTGCTGCTGCCCTATATACATAGACATGGAATCACTGGTCACTTTAATAATGGAACACTAATCACTTTAATAATGTTTACATACTGCTTTACTCATTTCATATGTATATACTCCATTCTACTGTATTTTAGTCAATGCACATCCTAATATTTATATATTTCTTAATTCCATTCTTTTACTTTTAGATTTGTGTGTATTGTTGTGAATTGTTAGATACTACTGCACTGTTGGAGCTAGGACTACAAGCGTTTCACTACACCTGCAATTATATCTGCTAATTATGTGTACTGTATGTGACCTATTACATTTTATTTGATTTATAAACATGTTAGGCATATCTGAGGCCAAGATTGTGGTGAAATAATATAAGCAATGTTTAATATAGCTAAGGCAAAATAAACCAGGTCCATATTTTTACGTCATTTTCTGTGTCAATGTCAACAAACCTGGACATGGCCATGATTGATGGCTTTGAAATACCAATTGTCCATTAAACCTTGTGTTTTTCTTCTCAGAATGTGTGTAGAAAAGTGTAGTTGTGTGTGTATATGTGTATGTGTGCATGCATGTGCCTTCTGTGTTGTGTACGTGTGTTGACAGTAAATAACAAGCAAACAAGCGAGCAGGTAATCAGAATTAGACAACGTGGGTGGATGCTATTGGATGGTATTCCACTAATCCTATTTATGTATGAAATCTGACTCCGCATGGCATGTAACGTCTGCAAGCAATTTGGTTACATTCCGTTTAAATTTAACGTCTGCGAGCTAGTCAAGGTCTGGCAAACTCACAGCACTTATGGAGTAAACATTTAAAGCCCATATGGTGAGAAAGGAAAAGGTTGTGTCAGATATTGGCTATTTAGAGAGGTATACTCACTGGTGTATTGAGTTTGGACGTAGAAATATACAGTTAAATATTACACATACAAATATACTGGCAAAGCTAATAACAGTATGCTTTTTACCTGGTATCTGTTTTATAATGATTGCATTTGGTTTCATTGAAATCAATATATATATATTTTTACTTATTTAACTAGGCAAGTCAGTTAAGAACAAATCCTTTTTGCAATGACGGTGCAAACCAAATTGTGTGCCGCCCTATAGGACTCCCAATCATGGCCGGATGTGATGTAGCCTGGAACCAGGTGACCACCTTTTTCACTGAGATGCAGTGTCTTAGACCACTGCGCCACTCAGGAGCCCAATATAATTTTCTCATTTTAATGGCGGAATTCATTAACAGATTAAGTAAATACCAATCATCCCTGAGCCTACAATGGCCTTGCCTCCACAGAAAACGAATTAAAATAAAAAGTACCCATCAAAATCAGTCTGTTTAAGCTAGAGAAATCTGTTATTTTGCATGGGCTGCGTCTCAATCCACCACATCCGCCGTTATAGCTCTTCCACATCTGTGGTGAAAGGTGGCAGAGCCAGAGCAGTGTTTGTCAGACCATGAGACATCCTGAAAATCGGTCTTCTCACAAAACTATTATGATCACTCTATTGAAAGATGAGACTCTGATGAACATAATGCTGTTCTCCATCTTGCTCTAGAAGACAAAGCACACAAGCCTCGTCTGTGTGCCTATTATAACAATTAATGGAAGTATATATAGAGATAGTTTAGTGCCTAAAATAAGGGGATAAATTCATGTAAAAACAATAATAATGTTTTTTTTCCTGATCATTCTTATATTTCTCAGAAATTGGACAGAAACTTCAGAACAAGCTTCCTTTCTATTTTTGGGGGACTATCCGTTGTTCTATGTCGGGAGTCTGTTATTCAATGCATTTCTATTGCCTTATAGCAGTACTGCAAACTGTTTCATCCAATAATTTTTTAAGGGATCTTAAAATTCTAAGTCAAACAGCTAAATAATCATTGGTATGACCCTCTTAAAACAATTCCATATGTTAGCTTAGAACCCCTGCCCCCCTCCCCTGTGTTAGACAGGTCTGAGACTCTGGAACGTTCAATTCTGTAAAATAAAATATTGAATGACTTATAACCACTACTGTCCTTCTTCTTATGCTGGTTAATTTATATTTGTATTATGAAAATGGTTTTCCTTCTGTGCACTTAAAAATGAAAGGATTGCATCTGTAGATGGGACTAGAAACTCTCTGATTAGAGTAACAGAAAAGTATATTTTCATCACAAACTGATAGGTGCAGTGAAATGTGTTGTTATACAATGTTGGCAATAGTAGTGAAGCAAATCAGGGTTAAGTGCCATGCTCAAGGGCACATCAACAAATTGTTCACCAGTGACCTTTCGGTTACTGGCCTAGCTCTGTGAGCGTCTGTGAGCTGAAGGGATCATCACTACAGTATCTGTAGCCAACGTCATTGAGCTGAAGGGATCATCACTACAGTATCTGTAGCCAACGTCATTGAGCTGAAGGGATCATCACTACAGTATCTGTAGCCAACGTCATTGAGCTGAAGGGATCATCACTACAGTATCTGTAGCCAACGTCAGTGAGCTGAAGGGATCATATCTACAGTATGTGTAGCCAACGTCAGTGAGCTGAAGGGTTCAACTCTACACTATTTGTAGCCAACGTCTGTGAGCTAAATGGATAATCTCTGCAGTGTCTGTAGCCAAAGTTTATGACCTGAAGGAATCATCCCTACAGTATTTGTAATCCAAGTCTGTGAGCTGAAGGGATCATCTCTACAGCATCTGGAGAGAAAGTCTGTGAGCTGAAGGGATCATCTCTACAGTATTTGTAGCCAACATCTGTTGGCTGAAGAGATCATCTCTACAGTATTTGTAGCCAACATCTGTTGGCTGAAGAGATCATCTCTACAGTATTTGTAGCCAACGTCTGTTGGCTGAAGAGATCATCTCTACAGTATCTGTAGGCAAATGCCTGTCAGATGAAGGAATCATCTCTAAAGTATCTGTAACCATATTCTGTGAGCTGAAGTGAACATCTCTACGTTATCTGTAGCCAAAATCTATGAGCTGATGGGATCATCTCTACAGTTTGTAATCAGCATCTGTCAGCAGCTACAGTATCTGTAGCCACACATGTCAGCTGATGGGATGATCTCTACAGTATCTGTAGCCACACATGTCAGCTGAAGGGATGATCTCTACAGTATTTGTAGCCAACATCTGTTGGCTGAAGAGATCATCTCTACAGTATGTGTAGCCAACGTCTCTGAGCTGAAGTGATCATCACTGCTGTATTTTTAGAAAATGTATGTCAGCTGAAGGGGTCTCTCTACAGTATCTGTAACCAAAGTCTGTGAGCTAAAGGGATCATCTTATACATTATATTTTTCCATTGTCTGTGAGCTGAAGGGATCATCTCTACAGTATCTGTAGACAAAGTCTGTGAGCTAAAGTTTAGTTTAGTTTATTAATTCGACCATTTAAAAAAAACAAGCACACATACAACTTAAAAGCCATTCATGCACATGACTAAAATCATTGAGGATATCACATAATAAGGTCTGGGACTTATTTCCATTGTGGTCCTCTTGACACAAGATGGCTATACAAGATCGAACACAGTATGGCAGTGAAATAATTAAACAAAAACATAGAAGAACATCTATCTCATCATTCCAGTTACATCATAGGGGTTATTCATATGGGCACAGAAGACAAACATATTTTTTCTTTATTTTTAAAGCTGTTCAGAGAGGACGTTGTTTTGATAGGCAGAGGCAACTCATTCCATTTTGAGGCTCCAGTATACAAGAAGGTACCTTTACAAGCATTACTCCAGAACCTGTATAAGCACACATCAGCAACACCTGATCTGGTGCTGTGATTGTGTGCATCCCTAAAACGAGGAAAGTAATCACTTAGATATCTGGGCGCAGGACCATAAATACTCCTGTAAACCAAACCTAGTCTAATCTGGGATACCCTAGCCTCAATAGGCAGCCAGTTTAGTTCCTGAAAGCAGCTCCTGCCTATGGGAGTACGTGGCCTCACCTTCAATACTACCTTGATCAGCTTATTCTGTGCTATCTGGAGCTTCCCCTTCATAGATTTAGATAAGCCGCCAAACCAGGAAGTACTAGCATAGTGAAAATGGCATTGAAGAGGGCAGTAGCTAGTACTTTCATGGAGTCCTTATCAAGCAGTGTCACGTTCGTTGATGGAATGAGGAGAGCAAGGTGCAGCGTGGTAGGCGAACATCTTACTTTATTTCAAATGAACACCGAAAAACAACAAATACAAAACGAACGTAAAGTTCTGCAGGCTACACAGCAACTATACAAAATCAAGATCCCACAAACTAAAGCTGGCAAAGGCTGCCTAAGTATGATCCCCAATCAGAGACAACGATAGACAGCTGTCTCTGATTGGGAACCATATCCAGCCAACAAAGAAATAGAAAAACTAGAATGCACACCCAAATCACACCCCGACCTAACCAAATAGAGAAATAAAAAGGCTCTCTAAGGTCAGGGCGTGACAAGCAGCTTGGACTTTCTAGCCAAAAACTTAGTCCTGGCATTAACCTTCCCTAGCACCTTATTTTCCATGCTCACACCTCCCAAGCTTCCATCAAGGAAACATCCCAAGTAGCTAACAGAGGTTTTAGTAGTCAGCACCTCAACCCCTAACTCCACTCTGATTTCAGACGACCTACACAATTTAGGTCTGGATCCAAAAATAATTGCTTAACTTTTCCCTAAGTGCTGAGATAGCTCATTATCTCCAAGCCATTTGCTAATGTTAGTAAGCTCTGTGCTAAGTATGCTCTCCATCAGGGTTATACTTTTGTGAGACACCAGAAGTGTAGAGTCATCCACATAAAGAAAAAGACGTCAAGAACAAGCATCTTTCATATCGTTAATATACAATAAAAAAAGGATCATCTCTACAGTATTTGTTGCCAAAGTCTGTCAGCTGAAGGGATCATCTCTACAGTATCTGTAGCCAACGTCTGTGAGCTAAAGGGATCATCTCTGCAGTATTTGTGGCCAAAGACTGTGAGTTAAAGGCATCGTATATACGGTATCTGTGGCCAAAGTCTGTCAGCTGAAGGGATCATCTCTACATTATCTGTGGCCAAAGACTGTGAGTTAAAGGCATCGTATATACGGTATCTGTGGCCAAAGTCTGTCAGCTGAAGGGATCATCTCTACAGTATCTGTAGCCAACATCTGTGAGCTGAAGGGATCATCTGTGTCCCTGTCTCTGGACACTCTGCACCAGTCTCCCTGTAGAGTTTTAGGATGTATTTAGTCAGGATTCATTTGTACTGTCAGGAAGCTGAGTACACCTACTGTAATACACACTGAGACAGCAAGTGTTCACACGACTACAGTACCTCGTTTATTGGCAAAATGGGAAATAAAATCAGATAATATTTTGGACACTTGCCTATGAGTAAAATCAATATATCACATTGAGGACCCTTTTTGCGATAAAACCAAATACCAAAACTCAATAGAAATACAAATTCCCTTAAAATTACATGAATATTAAAATTCTTAAAACTATATGAAATAGCGATCAATAAAGCTATTTCAAGTCGTCTTTGTAATATCAACGGATACCTCAACCCCCAAGTTAAGACTTAATATTAAAACAATTAGCAGATGAACAGAGAAGGGAAAGCATTAGTGGCCCATTAATCGGTAGTCTAATTGCTTAATTATATCTTCCATTAGAAATGATGAGCTCTAAATTGCACACTTTGATGAGTAAGTCTCGGTGAATGTGCCGTCTTCCTTCTGCATCAGCAAGTAACTCCCTAGTCAGAATATTCAAATCCGTAATCCATCAAACGGCTTATCAGTGATCAGTACAATATGAGAACGAAATGCACAGCCCAATACCTATACTGTTTAATACCGAAATAATGAATCATATGAAATGATTAATTGAAGGGTAGGTAACAGAGGCAGACAGGTATGCAGTTACCGGTGTATTCATACTCATCTTAACCCTAACCCTAACCTTATCCTGTTACATCATACAAGTTCACATCAATTTTACAACCCACACTTGGCAACAATGACTATTACAAAGTCTCTCTAATTAACATGTTCTATGATTTTAATCAACCACAAGAAAACACAAAAGAAGGCAAATCAATGCCAAATAGTGACACCGGCGCCCTGAAATAGACTGAAGAACAATAATAACAAAAACAAAAACTCACTTTCACTCATATGAACTAGAGTGCTTCCTAGATGCTTCCCTCCCCTATGATCACAGAAACCTTTCAACTGAAAGTTCAATTATTTAATTCAGTTATTCATTAAAATCAAAACTCAGCATAATTTTATCCGATTTATACTTAACAAAAATGTAAATGCAATATGCAACAATTTCAAAGATTTTACTGAGTTACAGTTCATATAATGGCAACTGCTCGGCCTCCGACCGCAAGGCACTACAGGAGGTAATGCGAACGGCCCAGTACATCACTGGGGCCAAGCTTCCTGCCATCCAGGGACACTATACCAGGCGGTGTCATAGGAAGGCCCTAAAAATTGTCAAAGACTCCAGACACCCTAGTCATAGACTGTTCTCTCTGCTACCGCACGGCAAGCGGTACCGGAGCGCCAATTATAGGTCCAAGAGGCTTCTAAACAGCTTCTACCCCCAAGACATAAGACTCCTGAACATCTCATCAAATGGCTACCCACACTATTTGCAATGCCCCCCCCCCCCCCCCCCCACTGCCTCTTCTACGCTGCTGCTACTCTCTGTTTATTATCTATGCGTAGTCACTTTAATAACTCTACCTACATCTACATGTTACCTCAATTACCTCGACTAACTGGTGCCCTGCACATTGACTCTGTACTGGTACCCCCTGTATATAGCCTCACTATTGTTATTTTACTGCTGCTCTTGAATTATTTGTTCCTTTCATTTAGCATTTTTTACTTCTTTTTTTTAACAGTATTGTTGGTTGAGGGCTTGTAAGTAAGCATTTCACTGAAAGGTCTACACCTGTTCTATTTGGTGCATGTGACAAATACAATTTTACAATTTCATTTGATTTGATTTGATTGTATAAGGAAATCAGTCAACTGAAAGAAATTCATTCAGGCCCTAATCTACGGATTTCACATGACTCAGTGCAGCCAGCCCACCCACTTGGCAGCCAGACCCACCTACTGGGTAGCCAGACCCACCCACTGGGCAGCCAGACCCACCCACTGGGCAGCCAGACTCACCTACTGGGTAGCCAGCCCACTGTTTCAGTTCTGAGTAGGTGGCGTGTCTGGGATAATAATGATAAAAAGAATAATAATAGCAGTCTGGAGTTCGGCGTGTTGCATCGGCAGACAGTTCAGGTGCCTACAGTTAGAAAGCCTTTGTTTTCTCTTCTCCTTGAGTTTTAACCGACAATTGATTATTAAATGAACTGTGGTAGGAGACTTGGAACTGTGGAACATATTTTACAAAGCTCACCATTATCGTTGTGACATCTGCACAAACAAAACAAAATAATTGTTTCTCACTCAAAAGGGCATAGCAAACACAATATATTAACTTACAACCAGTTATCCCAATAATTTAGGTTGAACACATATTGTAACCAAGCAAGTGAGTGAAATGACTTGACAATCTGGCTGCATAAACTATACATTACTTCTGGGAGGCACTTGGAACTTCTGAGACAGTTGGGTATGTGTTCCACATGGCACCCCATGCCCTTTAAAGCACACTACCTTTGACCAGAGCTATATGGGCCCTGGTCAAAAGTAGGTCCCTACACAGGGAATAGGATGGCCCATGGTCTGTCAGTTACCTATGGGACTTTTATTTCCAGACACTGCAATTTCTCTCTCCTCTCTCCCACTTCTCTATACAGCTAACTTGGTAACCAGGCAACTCAAAGCTTTAGTTGGCTGGGGAACCAGTTCTGAAAGCTCAACATAGGAACTTCTCAACGTCAGTCTAACTTTTGCTATTAGTACTACCCTCCTCCCATCCATACCTCATCCTCTCTCCATCCCTCTTTCTAAAATGACCTTTCTAAAATCCTGCTTTTCTCTCTCTCTCTACGTGCTTTTTTACTCTCTCTCTCTCTCTCTCTCTCTCTCCCTCTCTCTCTCTCTCTCTCTCTCTCTCTCTCTCTCTCTCTCTCTCTCTCTCTCTCTCTCTCTCTCTCTCTCTCTCTCTCTCTACCTGTTTCTCTCTCTCTCTCTCTCTCGCTCTCTCTCTACCTGTTTCTCTATCTCTCTCTCGCTCTCTCTCTACCTGTTTCTCTCTCTCTCTCTCTCTCTCTCTCTCTCTCTCTCTCTCTCTCTCTCTCTCTCTCTCTCTCTCTCTCTCTCTCTCTTCTCTCTCTCTTCTCTCTCTCTCTCTCTCTCTCTTCTCTCTCTCTCTATGTCTCTTCTCTTTCTCTCTCTTTCTTGTCTCTCTCTCTCTATCTTTCTCTCTCTCTCTCTCTCTCTCTCTCTCTCTCTCTCTCTCTCTCTCTCTCTCTCTCTCTCTCTCTCTCTCTCTCTCTCTCTCTCTCTCTCTCTCTCTCTCAATTCAATTCAATTCAATTCAAGGGGCTTTATTGGCATGGGAAACATGTGTTAACATTGCCAAAGCAAGTGAGGTAGATAATACACAAAAGTGAAATAAACAATACAAATTAACAGTAAACATTACACATACAGAAGTTTCAAAACAAGAAAGACATTACAAATGTCATATTATATATATACAGTGTTGTAACAATGTACAAATGGTTAAAGCACACAAGTTAAAATAAATAAGCATAAATATGGGTTGTATTTACAATGGTGTTTGTTCTTCACTGGTTGCCCTTTTCTTGTGGCAACAGGTCACAAATCTTGCTGCTGTGATGGCACACTGTGGAATTTCACCCAGTAGATATGGGAGTTTATCAAAATTGGATTTGTTATAAAATTCTTTGTGGATCTGTGTAATCTGAGGGAAATATGTCTCTCTAATATGGTCATACATTGGGCAGGAGGTTAGGAAGTGCAGCTCAGTTTCCACCTCATTTTGTGGGCAGTGAGCACATAGCCTGTCTTCTCTTGAGAGCCATGTCTGCCTACGGCGGCCTTTCTCAATAGCAAGGCTATGCTCACTGAGTCTGTACATAGTCAAAGCTTTCCTTAAGTTTGGGTCAGTCACAGTGGTCAGGTATTCTGCCACTGTGTACTCTCTGTTTAGGGCCAAATAGCATTCTAGTTTGCTCTGTTTTTTTGTTAATTCTTTCCAATGTGTCAAGTAATTATCTTTTTGTTTTCTCATGATTTGGTTGGGTCTAATTGTGCTGTTGTCCTGGGTTCTCTGTGGGGTGTGTTTGTGTTTGTGAACAGAGCCCTAGGACCAGCTTGCTTAGGGGACTCTTCTCCAGGTTCATCTCTCTGTAGGTGATGGCTTTGTTATGGAAGGTTTGGGAATCGCTTCCTTTTAGGTGGTTGTAGAATTTAACGGCTCTTTTCTGGATTTTGATAATTAGTGGGTATCGGCCTAATTCTGCTCTGCATGCATTATTTGGTGTTCTACGTTGTACACGGAGGATATTTTTGCAGAATTCTGCATGCAGAGTCTCAATTTGGTGTTTGTCCCATTTTGTGAAATCTTGGTTGGTGAGCGGACCCCAGACCTCACAACCATAAAGGGCAATGGGCTCTATGACTGATTCAAGTATTTTTAGCCAGATCCTAATTGGTATGTTGAAATTTATGTTCCTTTTGATGGCATAGAATGCCCTTCTTGCCTTGTCTCTCAGATCGTTCACAGCTCTGTGGAAGCTACCTGTGGTGCTGATGTTTAGGCCGAGGTATGTATAGTTTTTTGTGTGCTCTAGGGCAACGGTGTCTAGATGGAATTTGTGGTCCTGGCGACTGGACCTTTTTTGGAACACCATTATTTTGGTCTTACTGAGATTTACTGTCAGGGCCCAGGTCTGACAGAATCTGTGCAGAAGATCTAGGTGCTGCTGTAGGCCCTCCTTGGTTGGTGACAGAAGCACCAGATCATCAGCAAACAGTAGACATTTGACTTCGGATTCTAGTAGGGTGAGACCGGGTGCTGCAGACTGTTCTAGTGCCCGCGCCAATTCGTTGATATATATGTTGAAGAGGGTGGGGCTTAAGCTGCATCCCTGTCTCACCCCACGACCCTGTGTGAAGAAATGTGTGTGTTTTTTGCCAATTTTAACCGCACACTTGTTGTTTGTGTACATGGATTTTATGATGTCGTATGTTTTACCCCCAACACCACATTCCATCAATTTGTATAGCAGACCCTCATGCCAAATTGAGTCGAAGGCTTTTTTGAAATCAACAAAGCATGAGAAGACTTTGCCTTTGTTTTGGTTTGTTTGGTTGTCAATTAGGGTGTGTAGGGTGAATACATGGTCTGTTGTACGGTAATTTGGTAAAAAGCCAATTTGACATTTGCTCAGTACATTGTTTTCATTGAGGAAATGTACGAGTCTGCTGTTAATGATAATGCAGAGTATTTTCCCAAGGTTACTGTTGACGCATATTCCACGGTAGTTATTGGGGTCAAATTTGTATCCACCTTTGTGGATTGGGGTGATCAGTCCTTGGTTCCAAATATTGGGGAAGATGCCAGAGCTAAGGACGATGTTAAAGAGTTTTAATATAGCCAATTGGAATTTGTTGTCTGTATATTTGATCATTTCATTAAGGATACCATCAACACCACAGGCCTTTTTGGGTTGGAGGGTTTTTATTTTGTCCTGTAACTCATTCAAGGTAATTGGAGAATCCAGTGGGTTCTGGTAGTCTTTAATAGTTGATTCTAGGATTTGTATTTGATCATGTATATGCTTTTGCTCTTTATTCTTTGTTATAGAGCCAAAAAGATTGGAGAAGTGGTTTACCCATACATCTCCATTTTGGATAGATAATTCTTCGTGTTGTTGTTTGTTTAGTGTTTTCCAATTTTCCCAGAATTGGTTAGAGTCTATGGATTCTTCAATTACATTGAGCTGATTTCTGACGTGCTGTTCCTTCTTTTTCCGTAGTGTATTTCTGTATTGTTTTAGTGATTCACCATAGTGAAGGCGTAGACTCAGGTTTTCCGGGTCTCTATGTTTTTGGTTGGACAGGTTTCTCAATTTCTTTTTTTTACCCAGGAAGTTGTCTAAAAGGGATTGAATTTGCTGTTGCCTAATTGTTTTTTGGTAGGTTTCCAAACTGCATTCCTTCCATCTATAGCATTTCTTAATGTTACTCAGTTCCTTTGGCTTTGATGCCTCATGATTGAGTATTGCTCTGTTCAAGTAGACTGTGATTTTGCTGTGGTCTGATAGGGGTGTCAGTGGGCTGACTGTGAACGCTCTGAGAGACTGGGTTGAGGTCAGTGATAAAGTAGTCTACAGTGCTACTGCCAAGAGATGAGCTATAGGTGTACCTACCATAGGAGTCCCCTCGAAGCCTACCATTGACTATGTACATACCCAGCGTGCGACAGAGCTGCAGGAGTTGTGACCCGTTTTTGTTGGTTATGTTGTCATAGTTGTGCCTAGGTGGGCATATGGGGGAGGGAATGCTGTCACCTCCAGGTAGGTGTTTGTCCCCCTGTGTGCTGAGGGTGTCAGGTTCCTGTCCAGTTCTGGCATTTAGGTCGCCACAGACTAATACATGTCCCTGGGCCTGGAAATGATTGATTTCCCCCTCCAGGATGGAGAAGCTGTCTTCATTAAAGTATGGGGATTCTAGTGGGGGGATATAGGTAGCACACAGGAGGACATTTTTCTCTGTTAAGATAATTTCCTTTTGAATTTCAAGCCAAATGTAAAATGTTCCTGTTTTGATTAATTTAATGGAGTGAGTTAGGTCTGCTCTATACCAAATTAGCATTCCCCCTGAGTCCCTTCCCTGTTTCACACCTGGTAGTTTGGTGGATGGGACTACCAGCTCTCTGTAACCTAGAGGGCAACCAGTGGGTCCGTCTCCTCTATACCATGTTTCTTGCAGGATGACAATGTCTGCATTACCGATTTCTTTGGTGAAGTCCGGGTTCCTGCTCTTTAGGCCAAAGGCAGATGACCTCAGACCTTGGATATTCCAGGATGATATAGTGAAGGCTTTTTGTTCCATAAAGTGTCCAATGTTGTTGGTCGGGGTTTGGCCTCAGGCCAGTAAGTGTGAGCAGAGCCTGCTGAGCATCTGGTACATGCCGTTGGCTTGGGCGAGTGTAAGAGTGGGGGTTGGGCCTGTTTGCCCGCTCACTACCTGGGCGTATGTGTGACTTCCATGTTGATGCCCTCTTTGCAGGGCTGGGGTGCATGGGGTGGGCAGGAGTGGCATGGGTCTGATCTGAGGGGGCCTAAATTGGGTGTGGGCATGGTTGATGTGGGGGGGGTGTGTAGGTCTAGGGGGGGGGTCCTGGAGGTCTTGGAGGGTGTCTCGCTGGTCTGGGTGGGGTGTCTATTGATCTGTTGCTCCTGTGTGAAGTGTTGGGGCTTCGTTTGAGAGCGATGTCCTTTAGAGTCCGGGCAAAGGTGGGCACTGCTGCCTTGTAGAGGTGGACCTGGTCATAGAGGCTGTTCAAGTCCAGGGTGGAGTGGTGGGCCAGAAAAACATTTGGTTTTGAGGCACAGTCACGGGAAATGCTTGCGTTTACCCGCTGTATTGTAGCAGGGTGGAAGTCTTTTCGTGGTAGCAGGGTGGAGATAACCACTTGTGCGTTGGGGAAAGTAGAAGAAGCTTTTTCAATCACTCCCTTCAGTGCTGTGGCCACCCTTTCCTGCTGTGCTCTCAGGTCGTTTGTGCCTGTGTGTATTATTATGTGGCTAGGTGAGCCTAGTTTGTCCTCAGACAGAAGGTCTAGGGCGCACTGGGTGTTTGGACACCAGAGTTTAGACACACTGTGTTTGGGAAAAAGTTTTTTTTCTTCTATATATTTCCCATTTGAGTCCATAAGGAGAAAAATCTGTGTCTTGTGTTTGTCCTCAGTGGGTGTGGGGGGGTTGTCAGGAGGGCTATCGGGGTGGCTGACAGGGGGGGTGCTCAGAGGGGGTGAGAGCTGCTGGGCTTGGGGTTTTTCTTTTGTCTGTTCTGCTGTGATGTCGACTCTATGGTCAGGGTCTGGTGTGGACTGTACTGCTGTGGTGTCGAGACTTTTGTCGGGTGCTGAGGTGGGCTGTTCTGCTGGCGTCTCTGTGGGGATGGCCACCTCCCTAGTGGGTTGTTCTCTGTCACATGCCATCCCCCTCAACCTCTCCTCCAGCAGTCTGATCCTCTCCTCCATCCCCCTCTCCCTCTCCTCCAGCAGTCTGATCCTCTCCTCTAGTGCTTTGTTCTGCTCCTGCTTCTGCTCTTTCTCCTGTTGAAGTTGTCTCACCACTGTACAGAGTGCAGATATGTCTCTCTCCACCTCCAGCTCTCCTGGTCTGGTTAAGGGGTTGTTGTGCTGGACTGTTGTATGGGTCTGTGCTGACTGGAGTGTAATCACCTGCTGTTCCAGCTCCACCTGCCTTACCTCCAGCTGGGTAAATTTATCCTTCATTTCAATGAGGGAGGAGTGCTCTGTACTGGGAGGTTGACTGTTTGCTGAGGGTTGCTCGTCTGTGGGGTTATATGGTGAGGAGGTCTGGTCTGACCCACTTGGGGTGGGGGTATCTTTATCAAGGGAGAGCTTCTCCTGCT
The DNA here is from genome assembly GCF_045679555.1 of Salvelinus alpinus. Classification (NCBI taxonomy): domain Eukaryota; kingdom Metazoa; phylum Chordata; class Actinopteri; order Salmoniformes; family Salmonidae; genus Salvelinus; species Salvelinus alpinus. The sequence goes on along the minus strand of NC_092088.1, from coordinate 84,412,002 downwards.
GGGCTAGTTCTTTGATTAGATGAAAGTCCAGCTGAAACTGTTTGGGGTTGCCCTGTACCATTACTGTTCCAGACTTATATAGATTTATATTAGCTGACTCCTCGTCCTCGTTGTCAAGAATCCTGAGTTTCCACCCCTCGTTAACCCCCCCTCTCTTGACAGAGGGGTAGTGTGCTAATATAGCACTGTGCCATGCCAGGGGATGGTTTGTGTGGAAGATAAGGTTGCTGATGTTCCCATTTTTGTAATAGTCAGCAAAAAGTGTCTCTTGATTTTCCATAAGGAGCTTCATTTTGTGATCTTTTCTTGCCTTATCATTCTTAACACTCACAGGGTAATGTATTTTAATTACCTCTGAACAGCGGGAGGCAGCTTCTAAGGCCTCTCCATTTGGTTGGGGTAGACTATTCGACTCTCCTGCCATTGTTGGGCTAATGTGCTTTGACACCTCTCACTTGACACGTCAGTGCTAGTTGAAGCTGTATCAAGCTTGGAAGAATTATGTTACCATTCAGGCCTTATAAAGTAATGTCATGTATTTTTCTTCTTGGCTTTTGGAAATAGAATATAGTTTCAGACTAAACATTACTCACTCAGTTCCAGGTTGGGTGGTGTTTTCAGGTTTCTGTTGTTTTCCAGAGAATATGCTGTAAAGAATTATAAACCTTGGTTGTTGTGAACTTTTCAGGTGATTCCGTAATTCCGTCCAAAATCAGGTTGTAGGTTTTGAGTTTTGATTTGAAGTGAAGGTTATGTAGTAGAGGGTAGCATCCTGTATGTGTTCCTGACAAAAAATCCAAGTTTATCTAACTCTAAACCTATCTTTTTTAAAGAAAATGCTGAAAAATGCAGGAGCTCATCTGATCATGACCTCTCTCTCTCTCTTTCTCTGTCTCCACCTCATTTTGTGGGCAGTGTGCACAATTCTCTCTCTCTCTCTCTCTCTCTCTCTCTCTCTATGTCTCTCTCTTTCTCTTCTCTATCTTTCTCTTCTCTCTCTATGTCTCTCTCTTTCTCTTCTCTTTCTCTCTATCTTTCTCTTCTCTCTCTCTATGTCTCTCTCTTTCTCTTCTCTTTCTCTTTCTCTTCTCTCTCTCTCTCTCTCTCTCTCTCTCTCTCTCTCTCTCAATTCAATTCAATTCAATTCAATTGACTTTATTGACATGGCAAGTTATTATTACTTACATTGTCAAAGTATACATATCGAAAAATTTAAATAAAATATATATGTATATATATACACAAAATATATATATATTTATATATAAATAAATGGTGGTACTCTCTCTCTCTCTCTCTCTCTCTCTCTCTCTCTCTCTCTCTTTCTCTCTCTTTCTCTTCTCTCTCTCTCTCTTTCTCTCTTTCTCTCTCTTTCTCTTCTCTATCTTTCTCTTCTCTCTCTATGTCTCTCTCTTTCTCTTCTCTTTCTCTCTATCTTTCTCCTCTCTATCTCTCTCTCTCTCTCTCTCTCTCTCTCTCTCTCTCTCTCTCTCTCTCTCTCTCTCTCTCTCTCTCTCTCTCTCTCTCTCTCTCTCAATTCAATTCAATTCAATTCAATTCAATTGACTTTATTGACATGGCAAGTTATTATTACTTACATTGTCAAAGTATACATATCGAAAAATTTAAATAAAATATATATGTATATATATACACAAAATATATATATATTTATATATAAATAAATGGTGGTACTAACAGCAATAATAATAGTAGTAGTGGACATGGGATTACCATTAATAACAGCTACAACAACAATATTAATCAGAACAACAATACATTAAAGCAACAGTAGTAGACCAGTGTCAACATGACTGAGAAGACACATGACCTGGTACGAAAGACAAAACAAAACTAAGCTAAATGGGAAATATTATCAACATTACTTTGCATTTTTCACTGGCTGTCCCTCAGGCTGTGGCAGGAGGACACATATTTGGCTGCCAAAACTGCACATTTTGGCTTTTCACCCAATAAATATTTGAATTTTTCTTCATCTTTTATAGTTTCAAATTCTTTGTATTGAATTATAATTTTGGGAAAGAAATATGCTCTTAGGTCTGAGTATTTGTCACAGTGTAGTAGGAAATGCACTTCTGTCTCTACCTCTCCCCTGGAGCAGAGTGAGCACAGCCTGTCCTCTCTGGGCAGCCAGGTTTGTCTGTGACGACCGGTCTCTATAGCCAGACTGTGCTCACTGAGTCTGTACCTAGTCAATGTTTTCCTCAGTTTTCTATCAGTCACAGTGGTCAGATAGTCTGCCACCATGTACTGTCTGTTTAGAGCCAAATAGCATTGAAGTTTACTTTGATTTTTTGTGGTGTCTTTCCAATAGGTTATATATTTTTCTTTTTGTTTTGTGATGATTTGGTTGGGCCAGATTTTCTGAGGGCTGTCCCGAGGCTCTGTGGGGTTGGTTTGGGTTGGTGAACTGAGCCTCAGAACCAGCTGGCTGAGGGGACTCTTCTCTGGTTTCATCTCTTGACATTGTAGAGCTGTGTGATGGAATGTTTTAGGGTCACTTGTTTTTAGATGGTTGTAAAATTTGATGGCTCTTTTTTCTATTCGAATGAGGAGGGGATATTGGCCCAATTCTGCCCTACATGCGTTATTTGGAGTTTTTCTTTGTACTTGCAATACAGTCTTGCAAAACTCTGCATGCAATACTTCAATTGGATGTTTGTCCCATTTAGTAAATTCATTATTAGAGAGTGGACCCCATACCTCACTGCCATATAGAGCAATTGGTTCTATAACTGATTGAAAAATTTTGAGCCAGATTCTAATTGGAATTTCAATTTTGATGTTCCTTTTAATGGCATAGAATGCTCTTCTTGCTTTGTCTCTCAGCTCATTCACAGCCATGTGAAAGCTACCTGTGTTGCTGATATTTAGTCCTAGATATGTGTAGTTTTTGGTGTGTTCTAATAGAACTGTGTCCAAATAGAATTTATATTTGTCATCCTTATTTCCGGACCTTTTTTGGAATATCATTATATTTGTTTTTTTTTAGGTTAACGGTCAGAGCCCAAGTCTGACAGAACCTGTGAAGATGATCTAGGTGTTGCTGTAACCCCTCTTTAGTGGGAGACAGCAGCACCAGGTCATCTGCGTACAGCAGACACTTGATTTCAGTGTTGTGTAGGGTGATACCAGGTGCTGCCGATTCTTCTAATGTTTTTGCCAATTCATTAATGTAGATGTTAAATAATGTTGGACTTATTGGGCAGCCCTGTTTCACTCCCCGCCCCTGAGAGAAGAAGTCTGTTTGCTTGTTGCCAATTTTAACCGCACATTTGTTTTTAGTGTACATTGATTTAATAAAATCATATGTTTTCCCTCCAATACCACTTTCTATTAGTTTATAAAAAAGACCTTCGTGCCAAATTGAATCAAATGCTTTCTTGAAATCTACAAAACACGAGTAGATTTTGCCTTTGTTTTGGTTAACTTGTTTATCAATTAGAGTGTGGAGGGTGTAAATGTGGTCAGTTGTACGATAATTTTTTAGAAATCCAATCTGGCTTCTGCTCAGGACGTTGTGTTCGTCAAGGAAATGATGTAGTCTGCTATTTATAATACTGCAGAGAATTTTCCCCAAGTTGCTGTTAACGCATATTCCTCTGTAATTATTTGGGTCAAATTTGTCTCCATTTTTATAGATTGGTGTGATCAGTCCCTGGTTCCAAATATCGGGGAAAATACCTGCAGTGAGGATAATGTTGAAGAGTTTGAGTATAGCCAATTTGAATTTGTGGTCTGTATATTTGATCATTTCATTTAAGATCCCATCAGCACCACAGGCCTTTTTGGGTTGGAGATTGCATATTTTTTCCAATAATTCTTCTTCTGTAATTGGGGTATCCACAGGATTCTGATAGTCTTTGACTGCTAATTCAAGGATTTGTAATTTTTCTTGTATATCTTTTTGTTCTGGGCTCTTTGTTATATTGCTGTAGAGGTTTGCAAAGTGATTTCTCCACAGCCAACTCCTCATGATGAGGTTTGTTTAATTTATTCCAATTCTCCCAGAAGTGGTTTGATTCTATGGATTCCTCAATTCCATCCAGCTGATTTCTAATGTGCTGTTCCTTTTTTGTTCTTAGGGTGCGTTTGTATTGCTTCAGTGTTTCCCCATATTGAAGGCGTATATTTTTGTTGTCTGGTTCTCTGTGTTTTTGATTAGATATATTTCTCAATGACTTTCTTAGATTTTTGCAATCATTATCAAACCATTTTTCATTATCTGTTATTTTTGGTTTGCTCTTATGCTTCTTTAGATTAGCCAAGGAGGCTAATTTGTCAAATATAAAGTTTATGTTCCTAACGGCCAAATTTACACCTTCATTGCTGAAGGAGAATGTTAAGGCTAAAAAGTTGTCCAGGAGAGATTGTATTTTTTGGCTACTAATTGCTTTTTGGTAGATGTCTGTACTGTTTGCACTCCATCTATAGGCTTGTTTAGTACCATGTAGTTTATTGGGCCATGATGCTTCATGGTTGGGTTCTGCTCTTCTCAGATACACTGTGATTTTACTGTGGTCTGAGAGAGGTGTTAGTGGGCTGACTGTGAAGGCTCTGAGAGATTCTGGGTTTAGGTCGGTGAGGAAGTAGTCTACAGTGCTGCTGCCAAGGGATGAGCTGTATGTGTACCTACCAAAAGAGTCTCCTCTCAGCCTGCCATTGACTATGTACAGACCCAGTGTTCGACAGAGCCTCAGGAGCTGTAATCCATTTTTGTTTTTCACTTTGTCATAGTTGTTTCTGTGGGGGTATGTGGGGAGGGAAAGGTTATTGCTTCCTGGTAGGTGTTTATCCCCATGACTGTTAATAGTGTCTTGTTCTTCTGCTATTCTAGCATTCAGGTCTCCACAGACCAGTACGTTGCCTTGGGCCTGAAAGTGACTAATCTCTCCCTCTAGAATGGAGAAGCTCTCTTCGTTGAAGTAGGGTGACTCTGAGGGGGGAATGTATGTGGCACAGAGGAAGACGTTTTTATCTGTCAAGATAGCCTCCTTGTTGATTTTTAACCAGATAAAGAATTCTCCTGTTTTGATCAATTCGATTGAATTAATTAGTTCAGATTTATACCATATTAGCATTCCCCCTGAGTCTCTGCCCTGTTTGATTCCTTTTAATTTAGTGGATGGTATGATTATCTCCCTATAACCTAGTGGACAGCCAGTGGAAACATCACCTCTGCACCATGTTTCCTGTAGTACTACAATATCAACATCATCAATTTCTTTCAGGAAGTCTGGGTTTCTGCTCTTTAGCCCAAAAGCAGAGGACTTCAATCCTTGTATATTCCAACATGCAACGTAAAAAGACTTCATAACTTTTTTTTTTCTCTTTTCCTTACCTTTCAAAATGAGACAAACACTCACAATCCAAGAAGAACCATTAAAATAGGATTTTTCAATTAAAGTAAACTCTTATTTTGCAAATGTGATTTGTTTATCATTTAAGATAGAATTTGTGTCATGCCACTTGGTGGATGTAGTGTGAGAATGGTGGAGTTCTTGTGCTCATCTTACCATGACCCTCGGCCCATCACATGTGAGCATAGTAGACTCAGCATTTGTTTAATGTCACTCATTTGGTTGGTGGGGGCTGGGCCAGTTGCTCCTCTCACAGCCTGTGCGTAGCTCTGCCTGCTGGGCTGTGGCTCCTCCAGGTGTGGGTCTGCGGTGGGGAGGAGGGGGGTGGTAGGCCTCATCTGGGTGGCTCTGAAGCTGGGCTGGGGTGGTCTGTGCTGCGCTGGCTGTGGTGGGCATTGAGGTTGGTGGTGTGGTCGTGGCTGGGGGGTCCAGGGTGCTGGTCCGGGATGTTGTCTCGGTGATCTCGGCGGGGTGGAGATTGCTCCGCTGTTCCTGGGTGGAGAGGTCGGGCTGCGGTTTAGAGCGACGATATGTTTACAGTTAGTCCGTGCTCCTTTTTGGTTTACTCACTCAGTTTGGTCGTTTGATGTAGTTGTATTAACTGACCTTGCTAGGTTTGTTCTAGCTCGTTTCTTATGGCTAGCTTGTTAGTCTGCTGGCTGGGTCTTTGTTGTGTAGCTAGCTAGCTAGACTCAAAACTTCTTAACTTGAGGCGCAAAGTTACTTTTTTTTCTATTCTGAATGTATAGAGTTGTTGTTCATCACTTCTTGTCTGGAATTCTTCTTCGATTAGAGTGTTTATCTCATTCTAAAAACCAAAAAAAATTCTCTCTCTCTCTCTCTCTCTCTCTCTCTCTCTCTCTCTGTCTCTCTCTCTCTCTCTCTATTCAATTCAATTCAATTCAATGGGCTTTATTGGCATGGGAAACATGTGTTAACATTGCCAAAGCAAGTGAGGTAGATATTATACAAAAGTGAATTAAACAATACAAATTAACAGTAAACATTACACATACAGAAGTTTCAAAACAATAAAGACATTACAAATGTTATATTATATATATACAGTGTTGTAACAATGTACAAATGGTTAAAGCACACAAGTTAAAATAAATAAGCATAAATATGGGTTGTATTTACAATGGTGTTTGTTCTTCACTGGTTGCCCTTTTCTTGTGGCAACAGGTCACAAATCTTGCTGCTGTGATGGCACACTGTGGAATTTCTCCCAGTAGATATGGGAGTTTATCAAAATTGGATTTGTTTTCAAATTCTTTGTGGATCTGTGTAATCTGAGGGAAATATGTCTCTCTAATATGGTCATACATTGGGCAGGAGGTTAGGAAGTGCAGCTCAGTTTCCACCTCATTTTGTGGGCAGTGTGCACATAGCCTGTCTTCTCTTGAGAGCCATGTCTGCCTACGGCGGCCTTTCTCAATAGCAAGGCTATGCTCACTGAGTCTGTACATAGTCAAAGCTTTCCTTAAGTTTGGGTCAGTCACAGTGGTCAGGTATTCTGCCACTGTGTACTCTCTGTTTAGGGCCAAATAGCATTCTAGTTTGCTCTGTTTTTTTGTTAATTCTTTCCAATGTGTCAAGTAATTATCTTTTTGTTTTCTCATGATTTGGTTGGGTCTAATTGTGCTGTTGTCCTGGGGCTCTGTGGGGTGTGTTTGTGTTTGTGAACAGAGCCCTAGGACCAGCTTGCTTAGGGGACTCTTCTCCAGGTTCATCTTTCTGTAGGTGATGGCTTTGTTATGGAAGGTTTGGGAATCGCTTCCTTTTAGGTGGTTGTAGAATTTAACGGCTCTTTTCTGGATTTTGATAATTAGTGGGTATTGGCCTAATTCTGCTCTGCATGCATTATTTGGTGTTCTACGTTGTACACGGAGGATATTTTTGCAGAATTCTGCATGCAGAGTCTCAATTTGGTGAATTTTGTGAATTTTGTGAAATCTTGGTTGGTGAGCGGACCCCAGACCTCACAACCATAAAGGGCAATGGGCTCTATGACTGATTCAAGTATTTTTAGCCAGATCCTAATTGGTATGTTGAAATTTATGTTCCTTTTGATGGCATAGAAGGCCCTTCTTGCCTTGTCTCTCAGATCGTTCACAGCTTTGTGGAAGTTACCTGTGGTGCTGATGTTTAGGCCGAGGTATGTATAGTTTTTTGTGTGCTCTAGGGCAACGGTGTCTAGATGGAATTTGTGGTCCTGGTGACTGGACCTTTTTTGGAACACCATTATTTTGGTCTTACTGAGATTTACTGTCAGGGCCCAGGTCTGACAGAATCTGTGCAGAAGATCTAGGTGCTGCTGTAGGCCCTCCTTGGTTGGTGACAGAAGCACCAGATCATCAGCAAACAGTAGACATTTGACTTCGGATTCTAGTAGGGTGAGACCGGGTGCTGCAGACTGTTCTAGTGCCCGCGCCAATTCGTTGATATATATGTTGAAGAGGGTGGGGCTTAAGCTGCATCCCTGTCTCACCCCACGACCCTGTGTGAAGAAATGTGTGTGTTTTTTGCCAATTTTAACCGCACACTTGTTGTTTGTGTACATGGATTTTATAATGTCGTATGTTTTACCCCCAACACCACTTTCCATCAATTTGTATAGCAGACCCTCATGCCAAATTGAGTCGAAGGCTTTTTTGAAATCAACAAAGCATGAGAAGACTTTGCCTTTGTTTTGGTTTGTTTGGTTGTCAATTAGGGTGTGTAGGGTGAATACATGGTCTGTTGTACGGTAATTTGGTAAAAAGCCAATTTGACATTTGCTCAGTACATTGTTTTCATTGAGGAAATGTACGAGTCTGCTGTTAATGATAATGCAGAGGATTTTCCCAAGGTTACTATTGACGCATATTCCACGGTAGTTATTGGGGTCAAATTTGTCTCCACTTTTGTGGATTGGGGTGATCAGTCCTTGGTTCCAAATATTGGGGAAGATGCCAGAGCTAAGGACGATGTTAAAGAGTTTTAGTATAGCCAATTGGAATTTGTTGTCTGTATATTTGATCATTTCATTAAGGATACCATCAACATCACAGGCCTTTTTGGGTTGGAGGGTTTTTATTTTGTCCTGTAACTCATTCAAGGTAATTGGAGAATCCAGTGGGTTCTGGTAGTCTTTAATAGTTGATTCTAGGATTTGTATTTGATCATGTATATGTTTTTGCTCTTTATTCTTTGTTATAGAG